>NW_010543976.1:0-30978 GCF_000687285.1 Phaethon lepturus | reverse complement strand
CTGGGCTCCTTTCCGTCTCCCCCTTGCCCAGGCGGGTCCACTCCCAGCCTGTCTCACCAGCACTTCTCTCCTGTCCTGCTGGCTTTTACACAAAGCAAGATGAAAGAAGAAACTGTAATTTCAATACAGAATTAAAAAATACAAAACTAAACCAGAAGGATAAATATTCGCATTAAATGGAAGGGCCAAGACACATCGTTGTTTCAGTCCTAACGCCTGGCCTCGCCTGCCTGGTGCAGTTTGTGCAAGGAATGTCTGGATTTAGACGGGGAATTCGTGCTGCTGCGTGGGGTAGAGGTCTCACGCCACTTTGTGCTGGGAGCCACGCCTTCTCTGAAAGTTCATTGAAGACAGATTTTTTTTAAATATATATTTTGCTGCTAAAATGAATTTCCTAGCCTTTTTTTTTTTTTAAACAGCTGATCAATTTTAGCAAGAGCAAAGGCAGGGCGGTGTGTAGGGACTGTCCCGAAGCTGCTTGCCACTGGGGCGGCTGAGAACTGTGTATCGGGAAGGGCGCGTGGAGCTCGGGGCAGACGGATCTGCACGGCCTGGCAGTGTTTGTGCCACGGGGGTGCCCTCTCCTTCCCGTTCTGTGGGGCTGTTACATTCACGATACAACATTATTTATTTTACCACGCCCTCTGAGGGGGGGATTTTGTCACTGACTTAGTAGGAACAGGATCATCATTTTAATTATACTGCAACAGCAAACAGTTATCAGGGAAAGAATATTGTCTTGGACATAGCGTACATATTCTTTATGGCCAGGTAAATATTTTAGTTCTTTCCTAATCATAGCCTGATTCATGGCAATGTTGAGGTAAACTTCTGAGCCTGATTCTGTGCACACAGTGCTCCTTTCTGTCAGCCTGTCAAACAAAATGGGCTTAAAATACGTTAACTGTATTCATATTCACATTCTCCCCTCCGTCACAGGGCTCCACAGCCCAAAAGTGAAATGTGCATCCAGCCTATACTTGCTCCAACATCTGAGATTTCAGTATAAACATTTTTAAATGCTACGCTGGCTGTCGACACTTGCCTGAGTCTGGACGGGGAGCTCTGAGGTGGTGTTGGTGCTAGCTGGAGGCCAGGACAGCAACCGACCCAACCCGACTGCAGCTGGCAACACAGGAGGTGTAACGTAATGTTTTTTCTGTTGGGTTATTTAATTGAATACAAATTTTAAAACAGATGTAGAGATGTGTTAGCTCTGTAACGCACACTCAATGCGAGCTGGGATTAAGGTGAAGCATTACCAGAAATGAGGACAATCTCAGCTGTCCTCCTCATGGCACTGTGGTTAGACTTTGAGGCTCCTCAGTCCTATTTATAGCCTGTAATAAAGCAGAATATTACCCTGTACAGGCTCCACAGGCTGCGAGTCAGCTTGGGCCAGAGGGGCAATGCTCCATCCACGCACATCGGAGCTGAACGGGGGTGATGCTACATCCGTGGTGGATGAGAAGTAGAATTAAGAGCGAAGTTACAATCCCAATTTAAACAATGGGGGAGATGAAGCAGCTTTGCCTTCAGAGTTATTTTCTGGAGAACTCTTGATTATATAGGGAGAAAGCTTTAAAGAAGTGAAGCAATGTGGAAGTTTAATTATATGTCCAGAACTGTGTAGAAATGATAGCCAACTATGAGAAATGAAGCTGGATTTCACTAATTATATGCGGCTGAAAAAGTGAAACTGCAGTCATTTTTACTACAGACATCTTAAAAAAAAAAGAAAAAGCAAAACCAACCAAACAAAAAGCAATCCAAAAACCCACACCACCACCACCACTACCAAACCCTGTGCAGTACAAAGACAGTCTGTATAATTTTAATGATATTTCTTTATTTCTTTTAGCATCCTTCCACAGTCAGAGTATGTAGAAGCCAGAACAGACTGGGGTAGCAAGGGTCTCCTAACACTTTACCTTCTAGGGCTGATGTAGGTGCTATACCTGCAAATTAAAACATTTGTCTCTTCCATATCCTGCTTTACTGTTTCCAGCAGGTCGCTTCGGAGAGTTTGTCTTGCAGGATGTTTTCTGATCAGTGTAGCAGGGGCTCTATTGCTAACCACTTGCCAGCCCGGGGGATGCTCTGGTTCCTTGCTTGTAAAGGATTTATGCAATATGTATTCAAAGCAAGGGTTTCAGAGCAATATGGTTCAGCTCTTGGCAATGCTTGGGTGGCATTTGCAGCAAAACCTGTTGCGCTGCTGCTTTAGTTACTGAAACTAAACCCAAGGAGGCTACTAGTAGAGTTGCTGTTGTACCTTTTATAAATGCTGTTACAGGTCGTGTTGGGGCTGGATGCTGCCAGTTCTGCCGCTCTCACTCTGCACCTTGCCACTGAGAACGGCAGTGGTTTTCTCCCATGTTGAATTTGGCTTGAGGTGGTTTGACCCCAGGAGCAGCGGAATGATGTAGAGCTGCTGCCAGGATTTGGGGGGTGTGATACGAAATGGAAGATTCATCTTTCCACTGGGAAAATCGTGTAACTACCTCCTGCCAATGCCCCGTAGGGTGGCTTCCTGTTCTTGCATTAGTGTGAAAAAGTAAATGAAACATCCTTTTCGCCTACGTAGTATCAATCATTTTATAACTGCCTGTTTAATATCTCTTCAAAAAATTCACAGATCCTGATTCTTTTATTACCTGGTTGTATCTATTATGTTTCTTTTAGACGAATATGAGTGTAATAATGAGTACCTACCACTTATCTTTCTCCAACGTTATAATGCTTTCCATCTTATTTCCTATATCCTGCTATTACAGTCTAATATCTTATTTATCTAGCTGCATACACAACAGAAGTCTTCAGTGATGACTTGATCTTTCCTTGTAAATTTCTGTGTGCAGGATATGTCAAACTGTATTTTTAAATATAGATTATTTTGTACTTTCCCATATTGAATTTCATGTTGCCTAGTTACCTAATTTTCTAGTTTGAGGTTATTGTTTTATTTTTTCTTCCTCTTTCTTGCTTTATATTCTTCTCTCATCTTGACTGACCTGAATAATCCTCTATTATCAGCAGATTTTGATATCCAACCCTTTACTTTTTTTTTTCTTTTTTCTTTTTACAGGTCACCACCAGAATATCAAACACTGCCAGCCCTAGTGGCAACCTTCTGGTCCTTGGAGCTTGCGGCTGTGAATCTCCCCATTTTAGTAGTAATTCCTCCTTTTGTTTCTATCCTCCACCTGTGATTAGAGTTTCTTACTACTAAATTTTCTTAAGCAGTTAATTACGTAAGGGTTGGACGCTTAAGTATACATCGTGAAATTGAGATTCAGATTTACATTCTCACATCCTTTACACATTTATGTACGAGGTTTCATTGAGGTCATGTCTTCTAGCCCAAATGCAGCTCACATTTCGGGCTGTGAAACCCTTTGCCTGCTGGTGAGTAGCCATCTGTGTAGGTGGTCACAGGAACATCAACACATCTGCTTGGGCATGGACTTCTCTTATGGCTTTAGTGATCTATGTGTATTTGCACAATTCTTACATATTTTTTGTCAAAACTTTAACAAATTCAGGTTACCCTGAAGCAGAGCTATTGCTGTACATAATGTTGCACATCTCCAGTCTCCTGGAGCTTTGTGTAGTTCCACCCTCCTCTGCCTCCGGACAACTTGCCTGGCAGTGATGGCAGCAGTTGATAGGGACACAGACCCCATCAGGCAGCATTTCTTGTGCCCTTGGGCATCCTGACTGGCTTCTTGCAGGCAGAATCCGGTGCCTCTGCTCCCAGTGCTGCTGCTCCCCGCTGTTAAGAGCAACAATCGGCTAGAAAGTCAGAAGCCAGCTGGACACATCCTCTTAGCTAAAGATCAGTGTAGTGCAACTCATGCAAGAAGCAACTTTCTCCAAAGGAGTAAGTGCAGAAGGCTAAAAGATTGAAAAATCCTGAATTCAAATCCCAGATTAGCCAGATGCCACACTAAACAAATAGCCAGGAAAGAGCTCCTCTGTATCTTTCTTCCTGTCTGTAAATTGAGATGTTTGTGAGAATGATTCCCGAGTTCTTTTATATAGCATTTTTCACAATGAAAAGCAAGGCTAGCACTTTTCCTAATCATCTGAACAAGTCTTTGAGAGGGAGATATCTGCACGGGAGGAAGTTCTCCTGAGATAAGACATCAGTATGCACTGCTGCCAGAAGGTGCCACTCAGGAGTGAGTGACTTGGCCACAGAAGTGAACTCCAGCGAGTAAATTTTAATGACCCAGTAGAGAGCACAAGCAGAAGCAGCTTCTGAGGTTCCCCTTTTTATCTTTCTTCCCCCCCACCCCTTCCCCCCACCCTGCAATAGAGAAATGAGAGACTTCTCCATACACCTACGTATGCTGAGGTTGCCCCGGTTCTGTCCCTTAGCAGAACCAGCAAACTGACCCTCCGTTCAGCTCTGCAGGTGCCAGCTGGTACTGCTGCCGGTGCGCTACCCAGGACTGCCTTGCCCTTTATCACCCCGCAGCTGGCGAGCAGCGAAGACCAGGACAGCTTTCAAAGTTGCTGTTCGGTTTTAGTCGGTCACGTGGAACTGTTATGACAGCAGCCATGTGGTTGCTGTGATGGTAGGGGGTTTTGTGGGGTTTTGAAAATTATTTGTATATTGGTTGCTGGATGTCTTTTGGAGGCGATTGGAGGCCACATGGTGCTACTGGAGATGTAATCCTCTGAGTACATTAGTCATTCTTGGTCCTGGTAGCAGGAGGCTCTGCAACATGGTGTAACTTCTATTAACTTTTTCATCACATACACACACACACTTGGTTTGGAAGGTCCACCTTCTGAGTTGCTCATTCCAATTATTTTTACAATTAAAAAAAGTAGTACTCCAATTGTGTTCGTATTCGATATAATGCTTATTACATTTAGTGCAGCATTAGGAGGGTCAATTTATGTTATGCTTGTTAGTAACAGGAGTTATATCTTGAATATGATAATGTACACAAACTGAACGTGTTTTTCCATCGAAAGTCAGCCTGTCTTCTGGTTGTTAGTCTTGGTTAAAACAAAGTTACAGAGCTCTTGTGTTGAAAATAAGATTTTCCCAGGGGAATGGTTCCTTTGACTTCAAATATAAGTTAGGTCGAAACAACCCTCACCCTTTATTATTCCCCTTAAAAGCCTGAAACATTTCAGAATGGGTCTGGTTTTGCCATGGTGCAAGGAAGTCTTAAACCCTCTTACTGATCTGTTCTGCGAAACTACAGAGAAATGGATATCTGCATGCCAAGCAAATTGACTAGAAAGGTTGATGCAGCATCTCAAATCAAATCAGCTTTAAAAAAATCAGATTATAGCTTAAAAATTCTCAGCTGTGTACATCTGGTTAATGCACAGCCACCTCCGAACAGAAATCACCTTGACAAGGTCAGCAGCAGTGCAACACCACTGCATCTGCATATCCTCAGCACGGCAGTGACTTGGTTATCAGCCTCACAGACAAGAGGGTTTGTTTCATGTCACACCAGCATTTCTCACTCTTCAGTGTGTGCTTTCCTATGTGCCTTCAACATTTTCTTCCCTACTTGTTGCTTTGCCACTCCTTTGAGAAACGTGAGCTTTGTTACTGGAAGGTTCGTTAGTATTTCTGTTTCATTATCTCGGATAGCATTTTGCTATGGGCCTTATATGTACCAGAAGTAAATGCAAAAAAAAAAAAAAAAAAAAAAAATCAAAGGGAGGGTAATTTACTGGTATTTGGTACAGCCATGGCTAAATAGGAATCTGCTTTCACATGTAAAATTCTTTCAAGGGGGCAATATTTTTCACAGTCATCTGGAAAAAAACTAATCTTGGTATTATAAGGACTAAATATTATACTTAAAACTTTATATATTACTCTTCTTCAAAGCACTCAGCCAACTCTGCTGTCCTCATTCTCTTTGACTACTTTTCTGGTTTTTCCTAACATTTCAGCGGCACTCGCCCTGGAGATGAGTGGGCAAGGGGAGGCCCCTCTGACTTGTGTCTGTGTGCAGCTCAGGGTCGTCATCCCTCTGTCCCTAGAAACTGGAAGAGATTCCTAGGAAAAGAGCAGGGCCCTCAGGATGGCTGGCTCCAGTGAATCATCCTATTTCCAGCTCTGAGAATAGACAGTAACTTGTTTATTTTCTAGCATTTATCCTGACACAGCTGTCTGGTTCCTTTCGCTCTCCGTGGCACAAGAAGGGCACAGGTACGAAGGAGGACCAGCGCGCGTTCCCAGGACCTGGCCGTGCGCTGTCGGCGAGATGGGCTGCCCAGCCTCCAGGCCAGATCGCTTCTCCCCTTGCCTGGCCAAGGCTCTGCCGCTGCCCTTCCCTGCCCGGAGGAGGGCTGCCAGGGGATGGTTCCGTTCCTGCGCCGGGGTCAGCACGGCGGCCCGTCGCCTTCCCCGCCTCGCTGGCACCTCCTCCTCGCCAGCGTTTTACACCATCCAGGGTTTGGTCCATCTGTGAAGGGACAATCTTGTGCTTTTAAATTGAAGCTCTGGAGAAGTGGCTTTCAGGCACTTATTTTCGACTTCCGAGTATATTAATGACTGGATCATTACAGCGGATGGGAAGTTTCCTACTTACTTAAGTGGAACTTGGCTCAAGTGCCTCATTCATAACCCAGTGGAACAGATGGAAAGCGCCTGGTTTCAACAGGTCGTGGGTGAGGCTGCGAGGGGAAACGGCTGTTCCCAACAGCATCGTTCTTCTCTAGCATCCTTGTTCCTTGCGGAGATGCATTCTTTCTAAAGCTGTCTTGGAGGTCTCACATGAAGTGGGCTAACAATTTTTTGGGGGAGGGTTTCCAAATCCTTTTCTGCTTGCTAAATATTTCTTTATTTTCTCTTAACATGTATTCAGTGCCTAACTTAAAATGTGCAGTAGCAATGAGCTCAGTATTTTGACTTCTTGTTTCTTCATAATGTTTATTAGCTGTGAAGACACTGCTCATGTGCTGATGATTGGGTGAATTGTGAAATCTGTGAAAACTTGCAAAATAATTAGATATGCAGCAGTTCATATTAAACAGTGATCTGGTGTGCCTAAGGGTACTAGTGGTAAATTCAACAGCTTTTCTGGTGTTTTTAAAAAAAAAATCTGTTATTTTGTAGTCATGTGTACAAGCTAAATACCGCAGTTCTGGTCTCCTCAGCAAGATTTACAAATAAGTGACAGTTTGGTTTGTTTCTTTTTCTTAGTGTCTCCAATAGTAATTTCTAAGAGAGAATTTGCCCAGAGCACATGGGTGAGGCACAGGCATGCTGTGGAGGGATGCGTTGTCCCGTTGGGCTGCTGACCTATAACTGGGATGCTCAGGAGGCTGTCACCAAACGTCTGCCTGACTTCGTGTGTGACGCCTGGCCCATGCCATGCCTAGGAATATTTTTAGCGGGACCCAAGCTGTTTGTACAACTTTCAGTAAATTTGCCTGCCATAGCTGCCACAGGGCAGGGGGAAGCCTCACCTCTACAGGAGGACAGTGATGACTTGCCTTTGCTGAAGTTAGTGCTACTCCAGCTTGGAACTGCTGTTCTGACTTGTGAAAGCCTTGCCTTTTTAACTAAAACTGACAGTAGTAACTCTCTTGTTTTCTCTTTTGTATCTGTGTGTAACTTAGAGTTCCTCCATGTGTGTCTCTGCAGTGCTTTCCTTTAAGATGACAAAATCTTAGCTGCTCTCTTGTCTCCCAATTTGTTATGAGAGATTGTACAAGTACATGGATGAACACCAATAATTAAAAAGCACTGCTCTGGCTGAATCCTGCAGAGCTCTGATATATTGAATTGCCAGCTTCCTTCAGGAAGGAATACAAGGCTGAGTTAATAACCCCCAGAGCACATAATGATTTCCAGAACTATTTTTTATTTCCCTTCCACATGCTATGATGTTATTACGTGATAGAAACCCGCGTACCTAAAGTAATTCCAGCTACATTGTCAATTGTGTGACAACACATACAAACAACTGTTGTGTTCATTATGGTTTTCCCACCCTAGTTCCAGTTCTCACACTGAGTGTTCATTTAGTGCTGCCCACTTCATATGTTAAAAAGCCCCGTTATGTGATACTGAGCACTAAATCTTAAGTGATGGTAATGTGATATTTGAACACATTCTCTTTTCTGAACTCCTTTTTTATCTCCAAATTGTCTCTCTTTCTTGGCTTTATCTTATCTTCTCTAGCAGTGTTCTTGCCAGAGACTTGCCCAGTGTGAAGAGCAGCATGTTGTCTCTTCGGTTACTATAATGCGAAAGATCTCCCCTTCACCAGAATTTACCTAAAGCTCTCTTGGTCTTTCCCAGGGACCATCTTCCCACCTAAGATCACGCTGGAGGGCTCACACTTGATTCCATGAGATTTTGGACCTCCAGCCCTCATCAGGACTGCCCTCGTCAAGCAGATGTTTGTGGAAGAGGAATGGTGTTAATCCCCAGCGCTGTCGCCTTTGGTGGGTACTGCAGCCCATCCCCTTAAAGCATCATCACAATAAATCTCTAGCAAGGCTGTTAGGTTGATCATATTTTTGCTTTCTTTCTAAATCAGTTTATGGGCCAAGGGACATGCTTGCTATTAAATAAATGGGCAGAGATGGGCTGAAAGTAGGGAGCAGAGTCTCAGCAGCTGTCAGGAAAAGATTATTTAAACTAGGAAATTTAGTAATGAAAAACCAGATTTGAAATAATCTGATCCTCAGCTTTTTTCAGGCTGAAGGAGCAGCTTTTCAGTAGAACCTGATGGGCATCTAACAACTTGCAACTGTTTTCATTTGGGCAATTAATTGACCATTAAAATTCTTGTCTGTTGCTCTTAAATGTAAATTTTTATCTTCATTTAGAACTGAACACACATCTAGTGAGAAATAAAGCAAACTGTAAAATAGAAATCTCTTTTTTGGATAACCATGGTCAACCTAAAGAAAAACTCCTCCCATCAGTGTCCTTCCACACTGCCCAGTTCCTCAAAGCTGAATTTGATGAGGATGAGCCATTCTGGAAATTAGTCTTAATTCTGAAATCTAAAACGCAGTGTTTTTGTTGCCACATTAGAGTCTGTTATTTTCAAGCTCATTTATAAATTGAATAAATTCAAGAACTGAAATTCTTTTATAACAGTGTTGCAGTTAAATGCTGCCTTTTCCACTCTCAAATCCAGCTGTGTTGTGTGTTCGCACAGAATAGTGTTGGAGACGTAGCATTACATAGTTATTTAGGGATGTTAATAACATGTTTAAAATGTTTCTATAAAGTGCTTTTGGATCATACGATGCCATCTGTGTTACAGTTGATTGTAGTTAATTATACAGGCATGAATTCCTTGGGAAAATGGATGGCATTACTCAAACAGTTTGTTTGTGATTAAGATAATGGAATGACACAATATTAAACTGAGGGAATTAGGTCTGAAATGCATTCCTCACTAATAATCCTCCACAAATCAGTGGAATTATTCTGAGTTGCTCCAGTTTAACTGAGAATTTGGATAGGTGTACTACTGTAATATTATTTCAATGACTCCAATGTATTCTTTACCTTAAATGCTGTGGAGTATCTGAGAAAAAAGAAAAATTAGCTTCCTACATAATAGCCACTGCTTCTAATTAATTATTTCACTTTCTGCAATTTAGCCATGAGAGATGTAAGAGTTAAACAGATGGCATAGTTAGATAACGTTGAACTTGTGTTAAAATACATGTGTTGAGATTTAGTAGCAATTATGTCTTTCAGTACTGAAATTCAATTATTCTATTCTGTTTTACTATAAACCATTAACTAGTCACATAATTGACACCCAGCTATGTTTTGCATTTAAAAAAACCCCAATAAACTGTGTAAAACTTGTGATGAAAAATCAGTGGATGGGATTTAGATATGTATGCGTGTGATGCAAACACGTAACTATACATGGACACGGTAGGTCTGCGTATAGGAAGTTACATACGCATAGCTTACAAGGTGCAGGATTTTGCTTGGGTTTTGTAAACATGGTCCACTCATCAGGGAGTTAAATCTAGCTATGGTTGAAGGATTAATCTTTGAGGAAAAAATCAGGTCAGTCAGGATTTGACATGTGTCTGTTAAAGCTGTTGTTGGAATTGATCTAATCCTAAGAAAAACTTTGGCTAGACTTCCATCTGCAGAGATTCATTACAGTATGGTGGGGTCTGGGGGGATGGAGTGTTTGTTATTTTTAATTTAAATCACATATTATTTCATCAAAGTTAAGTTTTAGAACTTATTTCACATGGGGAAACATTGGTTGGTTGGTTGTGTTTTTTCCCTTATGGAAACAGATTTACTCGAAACCAGCCAACTGTTGGTAAAGGAGTGCGTTGACTTTGCAATATGGGTAGCCCACGAGGGATTTGCTAGCATATGGTCGTGCGTGGTTGTTCTGTTTAGAGTAGAAATCTTCAAGACAAGACACTATTTCCCAGGGAGCGTGGCACTTGATTAGAAGCAAGGCCCTGAACACAAGTCTCTCGTGTCCTGAATGAGTGGCCTGCGTACCCGGGCTTTGCTTACGCTGCTGTCATCTGCTAGTTTTGACGAGAAGTTTTGTTCTGAACCTGAAACTTTCTCAGCAAAAGTATGGTCAAGACAGGTATGCTCCTTTGGAAGTTTGAGTTGAGTTACCCACAGTGGTTGTATTTAAAAAAAAAAAAAAAAGTATTTCATCGAACTAGTCTCAATTTAGTCATTATCTAAACAGCACAGAGGAAAAAAATCCTCATGGGATTTATACGGGAAACATGAAACATGCAGCATAACCATATGTACATGACAGTACGTGTCTTGGCAATTATTTCTTGATCTCAGTGGTTTCAAGACTTGCTACCTGCTTACTGTATTTTTCCATGTAACTTCCAACAGATTATCTTCTCCTCACATTGCAGCTGAGTAAATAATACAAATGTTTGTACAGAAAAAAACCCACAACCAAAACCAGCATGTGAGGAGCTTACATTGGCAGAGCACTTTGCCTTAGCGTGAAATACCTTTTTGGAGGAAAACTCATTTTCTTGCATAGATCTATAGACTGTTGAAATCCTAAATGAAAAATCGAGATTACTCAAGAAGAGCTTCCCCATATGAGGAAGTGGGAACTCAGCTATACGCAGTATTACATTTTATTTCTATTATAATATTTTGAGATGCACCAGAGACTCGAAAAGGTTTGTCTAAACTGATTAGTTATAACAATTTTTAAAAAATAGAAAACAACAGTGTTTACAAGGCTGTATCATACATTTGAAACTTTCAGTGAATAGTGTTTTGCTTACAATATTGGTACTCCGGGTAGGGATTTATTAATTTATTTTTAACTGCACTGAAACATCGATTTCAGAAAGTACTATCTAGAAAACACATTTTCCAGTTAGCCTTGATGTCTGAATTGCAAGTCAGGAGGCAAAAAGAATGATGAGCCCTGCTAAAGGCAGCTTATGATGCATTATTAATGCTATTTTCAATATCAAATGTGCCAGGAATCATATGCATAATATATTCTCCCAGAATCAAAAACGTGAAGACCTTTCTGTTCTATTAAGATGATGTGTCTTATAGATGTTCCCCTACACATAACTCATTGCGGGGGCGGGGGCGAAGTGAAAATGCAAAGGCAATGTGACTCGTTTCACGGGAAATGGCTTCTCTGCCCACTACTGCCCAGCCCCACGGTGGTGGTGTCCCACTGAGCGGGCCTGTTAGCTGTAGGCACTGGGCTTTTCAAGGGTCTATGCTCTGTTTTGGCACCTCAGCATTGGCCTCCTGGGCTTACTGCAGGTCAGCTAGCTGTCGGAGCACTGAGCAGCCTGGGAACGCAGGCGTGCGTTCCCTCGCCGGCATGATAAACCGTCTCTTTTCTGCGTTCTCTATCCGCACAATGACGTTGGCTTGGAAACATTTTTGTGGAAATCTTTTCTTCCTACTTTTCCAGTGTTTGGGAGAAATACTCTTTTAAGACTGGCATTTGTCCACCGATCCCCAGATGGCTTTTCTGTGCACAGGCATGCACCAGCAGACACTACTGTCTCTGTATTACAAGGCCAGCACTTTTATTAATACAAATAACTACTTTCATAGTTTCCGACAATGATGCTTGTCCCATTGCGTACACAGAAGCTGACGTTTGTCACTAGAAAGCTGTCTTACTCTGTCCAGTCTGATTTCCCATTGTTATTCCCGGGAATAACAGCGCAGCATACGCCAAAGGGACGGGTGACTCCGAATTGCAAATCCCTGCATGGTCTGCGGGACCATGGACACACGAGGGCGCCTCATGTGTATCACCAGTTCTTGAAAATAAAAGCACTGCTTTCAGGTTTTCTCCTTCAATCTGTACAGTGACCTGTCCATTTGAGAAATTTTGGCCGGGAGCCCTGGCCCAAAATGATTCTGGAGTTATTGCCCCATGCGCTCTGCTGCAGCCCACGTCTGCGTGATGTGTACCTACAGCCCGAGGCACAGGAGTGGGAGAAGGGAGCTGGGATTCCCTTCTCTCTGGTTTGTGCCCATTCTTGGCAGTATTTTCATTTTCTGTCATGAGAGAGATGTGCCATTTAAGGACGAGGAAGCCACAGCCATCTGGGCCGTGCAGGAATTCCAGAGGAGAAAGGGCTCCTGCTCCCCCCTCTCCCCTTGCACCCACCCTGCTGCTTCCTGCACCCATGTCTTACCCCCAAACCAGAAACCAGTGCTGCCTGGTAGGAGCCGGGCGGGAGGCACCGTGCTCGGTGCAGACGGCTGAGACCTCCCAAGGAAAGGCAGAGCAGCAGAGGAATTATCTCACCAGAAACGGTCCGCTCCGTTTACGGCAGTAAATGACAGGTCGTGTGTCAGACCACGAGTGAGTGAGTACCTGTCTGCTACCTGCTTTTCTTTTGTTTATCCTTCCTGCAGCTTGCTCCAGCATGGCAAAACCAGTGATAAGTGAATGGTGCATGTAACGTGTTTATTGAAGCTTTTATTCTCTGACATGGTGTCTTTGTAAATACCAATAATGGTTGCTTTTCGCTGGTTTTGCCTTCAAAAATCAATGTCCCTGCAGGTGAACAGCAAGTCTGATTATATTTCTTGGTTTACCAGGGATAAATCAACCCGGTCAACAATAATATATACTGCTCACAGTCCATTTTAATCTTTGTCATACTTAGAAGTTCAAGAGCCTATAGGCTTCGTTAGTTTGAGTTTTCATAATGTCTTTGAAACCAATGGAGTTTCATGCAGGTATATTATCTAAAGATAATATTGGTCCTGCTCTTGCTGGGAGGGAAAGCGGGAGCCTCCTGGGCCTGCGCAGGGACCCCAGCAAGGGCGGGGGAACCTCCTTTTCTGTCATTCTCAAGCGTGTGCCTTTTCCACTTCAGGAGGGACATGTGGGGCACCTCTGCTAGCTGGGGCAGCTGCCAGCAGGGCCTGAGCTCTGACGTGTCCAGGAACAAACCCAGTAGTAGCATCACTGATGGACGCTGCCACTTCTTGACCAGTGCTTCCACCCCTGCTTGTTTCTAAACACGTGTGGAAAGGCTACCACAACCACCTCCTCCACGGGCTTCTTCCCACTCCGTATGAGCAAACCTGCAAGGAAGTAGCCGTTTTTTACCAGGAGAAAGGGGAAATGTACTTCTTTCTTGCAGGTCTTCCTCTGAGAAACCTTCCCCGCCTACCCCACAGGTAGTTTTGTGGGGAGTTTGCCCACAAAAGTGCATTGAAGCGCAGTGTGTAGAACACTTTTCAGTTGTTCTGCAAGTCTTGTTGCTAAACTAATAGCAATTTGTAAACTAATAAACTAATAGCATTTGTGTTAACAAACCATTACCAACGCTGATCAAATTCCTATTATCTGAATCTCTTAATCCTTGGATGTTACTCTTCACTACATTCAAGTTTTATCATTATGCCCCTTTTCATCCTTAAAGATTTAATTGAAAGAGTCTTCAGCTAATTTCTGTGTAGTTCTTTTTGAAGCAGGCTTCTTACTTTAAGTACTGGCAAGCAAGCTGATTTTTTCCCTGGGAAAATCTCGTTAAGGCTTCAGCATTCCAGTTTGGAAGATGTTTCTGATGTTGGCCCCTTTGCCCGCACTGTGGGGATGGAGCCTGTAGGATCTGAAAGTCAGTGCTGTCCCCTCTCCTTCGTCACCTCAAACTTACCATGGGACATGTAGACCTGAGCCACAGCTGAGCTTGCAGAGGAGAAAGTCTCCTGGCATTGATTCTGGGGGGGTGGAGGCCAGACACAGGCAGTGGCTTTGGCTAGTGAAGCCGTGGCAAAACGGGCTGAGGGTGGGCAACTGCAGCCTTGGGCCGCTTTCATGGGCTAACAGGGAACACCTTGCTGATAATATTTCAGATCTTCTTTAAAGGTTTTGTGGACCTGCTTTGAGCAAACGTTGCAATACAAACCTCTCGTTCTTGAAATAAGCTAAACAATTTTAAATTTTATTTTTTAGTAGAGAAAAATCAGACTTAGGCAGTTGCTTGGCATGAGGTATGTCAACTCATACAATGAAACCTTGGTAACATTTTAAACAAAATTTAAAAGCTTAAACACTGAAAACGCAAGGACACAGAGTGCTACAAGTCGACCTCAGACAGAATTCTCACCAAGCGAACTGTGCTTAGAAACCACTAGGTCCGCAGTTCTGCCGGGGAAGTGCCAGGATGGCATGCTCCTCCGCATGATGCTCCTGAGGGGCCCTTGAGGCAATACCAGCACGTGGTGGTGAAACAGTTGATCTTCCGCTACTTGGGTTCCCACAGACGCCTGGGGAGTGTGTGCGCAGGGAACGTGACTACTCTGCGCTCTTACCATGCATTGTCTCCCAGAAAATCAGCTGCTGGGCTTGTGCTCCTCCTAGCATGCCTCTAATAACATTTTAGCCTTTCAATTTGCTTGTATCGATTCCTTAGCTTTATTTTCTATAAGCAAACAAACAAAATTTCTTGTCTGTCAAAAATAATCCTTCTGATATAAATTATTTTCACAAATCCCTGTATTGTTCAAATTATTATTGGTGTGGCATTCAAATGCAACCAGTTAAAAGCTTGTAGTACCCTGCTTCTCGCTTCCTCAGGTTGTGAAATAACCTGACTCCACCTACTGCGTCTATCATTCTAATGTATTGTTTAAGAAAATAATTGCAATATGCACAAATGCTTCATTCATCACAGTAGGTAGAATTCAGTGCCTGTGGCTATAGACTGCCCCATTTTTTTTATCTGTAAAGAAAGAGGGATTAAGACCTCCATTATAGAACAATCACTGATGCACTGCATCTTACACAAAGAAACAAGAATATTAAATGCTAAGAACATCTACTCCTGTTTATAGGTTTTTCAGGCAATATCTGTAAAATTTTATTGATTTCTATTTCTTTGAGCAACAAAACACTTTTTTTTAATAGAAGCTTCAAGGCTACAAAGTCAAGCATCAGACTGAGAAACAACAGAATTAAGACTGTTTGTGCAACCTTGGTTTGGTCAAGTAGTATCAGGAATTTTATTTTTTTTCCCCACTTTTTTTCCGAGTCTCAGCCTCCCCACTGTTACTCTGACCCAGTGTAGATTTGTAGTGATTGCTTGTCCTACTTGATTTCCCCAGCTCTCAGCAGCTTTGCTCATTTTGTCCCAAACTTCAGCCATGTCTCCTGGATGCTCTCAGCCCTCTCCCAGCTTCAAATCCCAGTTATGTATCTCCTGAGGCAGCTGCCTCCCTCTGCTCTTTTCTCCCTAATGGATGCAGATTTTTGCTCTTAGAATTCAAATCAGGCTGTTCTATTATTATTTATTATTTATTTACTATTATTCTTTCTTGCTATTTTATTATTTCAGCTGCGCTGTGCTGTTAAGCCTCTTGTGCTTGGACAGGGAATAGTGCTGCTCTGTTGTGGTTTTGACTATGAGTCAGGATGAATGCATCAATGCATTGAAGGTCATCATCCAGAAAGATTATTATCTGCATTAATAAGGTTAGTATTAACAACATTGGAAATATTTTTCCAAATTTGACCTTTTTGTGTATTTTTTATAGAACAAATTAAACAGATGTTTAAAACAAGGGTTTACTTCAAACTGGCATTGTAGTGACAGTTAAAAATTAATCCAGTAAGTTTTTGAACTGAGCAATACATGTAATCTGTTCAGGATATATTTTTATCTAAGCAAATCAAAGTTTTCCAGTGAAACATTTTTTCATTAGATTTTGCATTCTTCTGTAAATTTACATGTTGCTGTAAAATTCCTGATCTGTTCTGCTGTTTGCTCCAAAACAATGAACCATGCTGTCCTTGTCCTTGGGTTAGAAGTGGACCCAAGTCTTGTTTGAGAACTTTGAGAGTCAGAGCCTTTATACCACTGGATTTTATACCTCTTCTGTTACTACAGCCTTCAGAATCACCCAGTTCCCTGAATATTATTTTGCGCCTTCTCTTTACTAATGGTGTTTCCCCATCTTGCATTACCATGAGCGTGTATCTTGTGTGTGAGCTTCTTAGCTGGTCCTCTAGGCATTTCATTCATGATTTTGCTCCCATTAATTTTTTTTCACTGACAATTTTAAAATAAACTTTGATAGTGGAATCAGCTTTGTCTAGAGAAGCAGAGGCAACTGTTTCTTTGTGTGTGCTGCTGTTTATCTTTTAAATAGGAATGAACTGAGTTTTCACAGCCATAGTCTATATCCACAGATCGAAAAATTGCATGGGATAATTACCAAGGAGCTTGTGTGGTGGTGTGGAGATTCTTTTTCCATAGTGCTTTTACAAAGTAATGTTGTTACAAGAGAAGATCCTTCAGGAAGTATACAAAGCGTGAAAGAAACATTGAGGAAACATGCGTATTTTCGTATGGAGCACACAGTACCTATGTTCCACTGCTCCAGAGCTAGACAAAGCCTCCAGGACAGTGTTTTGCACGGAATTTCTTGCTATCCTCAGGTTTCTGTTAAATTAAATCTGCTGATGCCATTGATGAGCACTGAGTTAAATACCGATTAGAAGAAGAATTGACAGCAACCTGAACACCCTCCTACTGATTTGTTCAGCACAAAGTGATCAAGTGCATAATATTAATAGACTGTCTCTCTGCATCAACAGCTATAAGAAATTAATCAAATTAAGTAAGGACAAACTGTGATACCATCAGTCAAGTCCACCTCTGTGCAGACAACTCACAGATCACAGGGATTTCACTTGATTTGATGAATAGGTTAATTATTTTTACATAGAACTCTGATAGACTTTTCTGAACCATAGGATGGACGCAGCATAAAAATTGCATTAACAGATAAAAAGTATCATGTTTTTCCCTACCTTTATCTGCCTTTGTCTCAGCTGGCAAATTCTTTGGAGTGAGTTTGTGTCTTGCTCTTAGGCTACCTACGCCTGACAGTTATACTAAGATAGAATATGGTTTTCTTGCAAGGATATGAGTTTTTGATAACTTTTATCTTCTTTCTTTAATAGTATTGATTAAAAAGGTCCTTTGAGTTTCATTGATAATATGATGTTTTAACTTTGGAACGAACTCTACAGACTTTAATTATGCTTACCCATTCCAGAACGCTGCTGTTTATTTTGGGCAAAGTCTCTGTTGGAGAATTTTAAAATAAAAATCAACAAAGGCATGTAGCTTTTACTACTGTACTTAATATTATAGTATCTATTTTATTGATGAACCTGAAGTTATCATTATAAATTGTGTATATTATATAGTCTATGAATGTATTGGTATTAATGGGTTGGCATAGAGTGAAAACTATATTAACATGTGAATTCTGTGAAGTTGGGCCCACTTTTGCTTGGTTCTCCACTGTTTAATAGAATGAATTTTCTTGTCTCAGTTTTGTTTGCTTAGATTTAACTCAAAACCTCGTAGTGTGAATAAAAGTCCTACATTGTTACCAGAATTAGATAAGCCTAGATAGATCTTAATGCTGTTTTGGTGATACACCACACACTTCTGCATGGAAAGCTTCTGTTGCTTTTACATAATCTCTGCTTGCCTCTGTAACTTCTTACTATTTTTATTACTTTTATTATTTTCACCATGAATTTCTGAGAAGTATTTGTGGGAAACAAAGTTTCTTAAGACTTCTTTTTAAAGAACACAGGAGTATTCTGCCTGTACTAGTTTTCACAGCTTTTGCTGTTTCCAAGCCATGACGGTGCCAGGGGACGGTGCTTGGACGTGCCTCCCGCACATCCCCATCCTCTGCACTGCGTGAATTCCAGCACAAATGAAGTGCAAGATTGAAATGACTTGCTCTAGACAGGTGCAAACCAAAATGTTATTACACCTGAGCTCTGTCCAGCCCTTACTTAATCCAGGGAAGACACGCTTTAGCTAGCTGACATCTACCTCATGCTTTCTAGAAATGTCTTGTGTCTCACCATGCTCTTGGTGGGTATTGCGTCACCTGCTGGGCTCCAGCACTCTGACAGTGGTTATGTGATTTCCCTCCTTCCAGGCAAGTAAGAAAATGTAGTGGGACGGAGGCAAGGACAAGAAGCCCCGAGCGAGCGCTGGGACGAGGGCCTCCGGGCGGGACTCCCCTCCTTGCCGCGCAGCCTCACCATGTCCAAGAAGGGCGCCAGCAGCCGAGCTAGGGGGGAGAAGCCGGACGCCTTGGCCGCCTTGCAGGCTGCCAATGAAGAGCTCAGGGCCAAGCTCACTGACATCCAGATAGAGCTCCAGCAAGAAAAGAGTAAGGTGTGCATCTTTTCCTTTCCTACCCCCGTTAATTAAAATAAAGATAGTCTGTTGTTTCTGACTGCTAACCACTCTTTGTGCCACTTGTAGCTGACTTACTTGTACGCAACTTCAACATTAAATCAGCGTACATGTTCCTGGAGCTAACCTTCTGTGGGAAAATGAGGCAATCCCTTTATTGCAGACTTTTAAATTTTCTCCTTGTATTCAAAACATGTATATGGGACAAAAATTCCACATTTCTGCAAGTGAGGGTGCTTCAGCAGTATGGCTCTCAGTGCGAAAGCCGAACAGTGAGGTTGGCCAGTCCCGGGGCTGGCAGGACTCGGCTGTGGGCAGCACGCTTGCTCCTGCCATCCAGGAAGAAATGAAGTTGAAAAATCACATGGCTAAATGCCAGCAAAAGATCTGGAAAAACAAATATCTGCTCAAAACAGATGCTACAATCGTGGTGGTGGGCTGAAAGCTGTCCATGTCTTTTGTTTCTCTCGCTAGAACTTTTTCTAGTAAATACTTACCTATTTACAAGGATGGCTACATTGAAGGTTTTGAATGCAATTTTGTGTTGTTCAGAAATTCTCTTTGCTGATTCTGCTCTTTCACGTTTACACTATTTTCATTTGGATTTTATGCTCAAAATCCTTCAAACTGGCTGCATACAACTTTCAGATGTACAGTAATGAGCTGTACAGCCTCAGCTCTGCCTGCCCCTCTGCTGAAGTTTAAGGAGCCACAGTTTCATGCTGAGTCTTTGAAAGAGCAGCAGGTGATGCAGCTTGAGCCTCAGCTTTAAGAGCTTTCAGCCATAGCCTTCAGACCACTTCTCAGTGAGGGCATGAAAAATTAATTTGCTTTTCCTTAATCCCCCAAATTAGTTTTCACTGATAAACTTCGGGGTTTTTTGATTCCAGAATGCTAGTAGAGACATGCCTTAGCATGCAGGGACAGTATGATAGTCTGCATTTTTCCATTCATTTGCATCGTTATTAGACATTGTAGACTATGAATCTGATTTTTAAGGAAACTTCTATGGGGATGTATGTTAAGGGAGAAGCCGCTGCCCGAGCATTCACACACCAGTCAAGGAGTTGCAGACGCACCACCCGAGACTTTAACTGCTAGGACCAGCGTCCCTCCGCAGCAGGCGGCTCCAGCGAGCCGATGGTGCACCTTTCGACTCCTCACACGCACACACTCAGAGTCGCTCGCTCTTGGGCGCTTCCTCTTCCCTCAGGCTCAACCCGAGGTTTCCCGAAGCAGGATCTCCGACATGACATACGCCAGATGAATTTATTGAGTGGTACAGTGGTGAAGAACAGCTCGAGCTGGATGCCTCTGGAGAGGGATCCTGCACAAAAGAATTTTTGGGCAATTACACCCTTACAATCTAAGTTCCCCTCCCCTCGTGAGGCGGTTTGGTCCAACAGCAACATTTGGGTCTGGGGTCTCCTTGTTCCTCATTGGATCCTTTCACTGTCTCCAGGCAGGCCGTTCTTTTTCTTTTCACGAGGAGGCAACTTCTACGGGTGGATGTGGCTATCTTATCTCTCTAATTTACACCGGTTTGGGGGTCTTCCCTCATGTAACTAAGAGCTCAGTATAAGTTTATCAGCATCTAGGTGACGGTTCACAGCTTGCAGCCTGAGGCTTTTTACTAATGCTATACAATGGATTCTGTTTGAACTAGGAAGTGACTCCTATAACAGTGTATGTATATATTTAAATAGAACATCTATTAATCCTTTCGCTGTGAAGCAGCATTTGCTGTTTTAAGACTGAGGACCCTGTTTTCCTTCCCCCTGTCCTCCCCTGTTCTTTTGATACAACACTTCTCATCATGGCTTCTTTTGAGTTTACAGTATGGTTTTAAATTGAAACATCATTTGACCCTTCTGTGGTCGGATTCAGTTAGTTATTTTTAATGCATAATTCATTGCTGGAAAAGCATCTGATAAAATGCAGTTGCTTGGGGCTTCACAATAGCTTGCATAGGGCTTCTTATGTCTCGCATCTGCATGTGCACACAGCATGGTTTGGTTCTGTGTGCCTGTGTGTGCCAAAATGATGGCTTAGCATCTGGTTTCTCAGGCATTCTTTTGGGGAGTTGTGTGAGAGCTTCTGCAGATATCAAGCTGAAGAATAAAGTAAGGACTCAAACTTACCCCACAAGACACTGGCTAATTCCTAAATGTGCATTATCTTAAATATTAGTCTGTTTCTAGCACCTATTACACACACTTTAGCCTAGTTTCCTTTAGTGTTCGGATATTGGTGGCTCGTTCACTTGGATTTTTTGCTTCTCGCATACATTTATGTTACTTATTTATATTGTGTTAACTCATGCTTTTTAGGGCATGGAATTGGGAAAATTAAAGAGTCCATAAGATTGCAAGGGCTTATTATTTTATTATAAAAATAGAGTATGATGCATAAAATCAGTAACTGGTGTTTAGACATTTATCCTCAATAGCAATAATTTGCAAAATGACAATGATACTTTTTTTTTCTCTTTTTCTAAATATGTAGGTATTTCTATTTATGCTTATTTCCAGTGAAAGAAAACAAATTTCTCAAGAGTTCTTTTTCTTATTTTCACAAATTACTTTTTCCTTAGAAGAATTCTCACAGTCCTCCGTAATGTCACAGTTTTTTCTTTACACCTGCGTGGTTTGGTTCTGCAGTGTTCTCATTTGTGAGGCAGGCTTAGGCATATTCTTAGCAAGGAAACCTTATTGTGTCAACTGAGGAAGAAGAATGCATCTTTACTAAATAGAACTGACCTGAACATTTTTTCCCAATAAACATTTCAGTAATTAGTTACAATGTAGTGAATATCCACTTCTTAATTTTAGCATTTAGATACGGGCACAGTCTGTTCTGATGAACATTATAAGGCAATGCAAACAGACATGCACTCCCTGCCTTTGAATAAACCTGCCCAGAGGAGAGGGCCAGCTATGCAAACACAGCAAATGCTACTGCAAATACATGCTGGGAATACTTTCTAGTGCAATACCTGTTATGCAGCAACCACTTCAACAAAAAGCTGAGGTGGGTCATATTTTCCCCTCAGACATAGGATTCTCAGTTGTACCCCAGAAAATTACTGTTGACCGCCTGCCAGCTCTGCTGGCTCTTCTGGTGTGCACGCAGACGTGTAACCTCCCAAGCAGGGCTGTGTAGTCCCTAGTGCAACAGACAGAATTATAGACAGTAAGCTCTACGTTCGTGCCTAACTCAATGCAGTGGTTCACAGCCACCCAGAGGACAGGTTGTATGTTAAGGGTTTTAGGCATTGCCTCTGTTGGTTTCGATTATGTGGAGCTGCAGTGGCTGTATGAGTGACGAGATGAACGCTCACTAGCGCCTCTGGAGAGAGGATGGATCTGTCAGGGCTGAGACAGAGTTGAGCCTGGAGTACTTCTAGTAGATTTAGTAGATTTAGAATCACTTCTATAACCCCAAGTCCTCCTGAGTGTGTTGCTAGATCAGCTGCGTTACTAAAGATCCCCACAGGTACCTGCCAAACCTCAAGTCTTAATGACAGCTGTGACAGTGCATTGGAAGTATTTGTCTAAAATTCTAAAAACACTTATCCCTGTGAAAATGTTTTACAGGGGTTTGTAATGTGTGTTTTCTTCATGCAAAATGCATCAAGAGAGGAAATTTGTCTTTTGTAAGTCTATAGCATGAAGGCTGTGTGGCAGAGCTCAGTGACCCTAGTTTTACCTGGAATCTCCTTAAAAAAGGGATCTTTAATATGTAATAAAGTATTGGATCATAAAGGATAAACAAAATGCCAAATGTGTAGGTCTGCATGTGATAATGCTAACTCACCAGGCTGGGCTTTCACTCTGAAGCACGGAGATACAACACTAAGATCTAATATTGTAAAGTGATCTGTACCATTTTTAGATAATATAATAATGTGTATTAATAATTTTGTTGATTGAAAATACTGTACTTTTTTGATTTTACTTGTAGGTCAGTAAGTTGGAAAGAGAGAAAAATCAGGAAGTTAAGCAGATCAAAGAGCACGAACAGCATAAAAGTACAGTGGTGGTAACAGAGCTCAAAGTCAAACTTCATGAAGAGAAAATGAAGGAGCTCCAAGCTGTTCGAGAAGCACTTTTGAGACAGCACGAAGCTGAACTACTTAGAGTAATAAAAATTAAAGATAATGAAATCCAGAGACTACAGACCCTTCTCAATGCTGTACGTGATGGGGCTCCTGACAAGGTGAAAACAGTGCTGCTCACGGAGGCGAAGGAGGAGGCCAAGAAGGGGTTTGAAGTTGAGAAAATAAAAATGCAACAAGAAATTTCAGAGCTCAAGGGGGCTAAGAAACAAGTGGAAGAGGCTTTAACTATGGTCATCCAGGCTGACAAAATTAAAGCAGCAGAGATAAGGAGTGTGTATCACCTGCATCAAGAGGAAATCAGCAGAATTAAGAGGGAGTGTGAGAGAGAAATTCGTAGACTGGTATGTGTTGCTATCTGCATCTATGTTTTCACTAACGCTTATGTTATTGATAGTAAGTAAATGAAAGTTCAGTGCTGGACTCAGATGAATGGGTAAGGATGGGCATTCAAACTTGTGGAGGTTGCTTCAAATGTGTTTTACTAGTAGAGATGTCAAAATGTTTTTTAAAAACTGTTAGGACATTTTGTAAGGAACTTTTTAATCTGTTTCAGTGCTATTAATATCGTTCACATTTCAGATATCAGGAAGAGACCTTGGGTTATTAGCTGGTTTGGGGAATTCTATGAAACAGTTATGTTTCTTGGACCATGCCTCTATTTCCCCACCATTTCTTCCTTGCTGATCCACCTTGGTCCTTCGCTTTCCCTGCCTTTGCTAGTTCTGGTAAACATCCTGTAGTGCTCTTTCTTCTGCATCCCGTAGTGAGTCCTATACCATGTAGGCAATGACCCCCTTCACTCTGGAAGGTGTTCAGGAAGGGGTTCCTCTCTGTGACTCACCTTGGTGGCTTTCCCCCAGGACAGGCGCTGGTGCTCCTCCTTTGGTGGCCCCGTGAGCAGCAGCTCACCAGGCTCCCGACCTCAATAGGTTACTGGGGTTCCTTACCCGTCATTGCTCATCTGATCCTCACTGGGTCCTTGTGTGTGCTGATCAGCCCTCAGTCACCTAATCAAACCAGTTTTAGTCTCAAAGGCAATAGCTACATGCTTATGGCTTTGGAGTATTCCTCCAGCGTGTTTGGAAACTTGCTGGAGAGGTTAAAATGGATCATGTTGCTTGGAAAAAGGGAGAACTCCCCACGTGAGGGAACTCTTTCCAAGAGGGAAGTCTTTGCATGAGAGTCTGGCAGTCCACCGCCTCTTTCTGGGTTTCGGGATTATTTCTTCTCCCCTGCCATCTCAGACACTTGCCTTATGATTCTGACAGTCTTGTAAGTGCACAGATGATTTGCGTATCCGTTATCTGTTGCTGCCGCTCCCACAGACCAAGGAGCAAATGTAACACCCATACTCTCCTGATGCATATTTTGGGTTTTGTCTTGGTATTTATTTGAAGTTACTATATGTTTGTGTTTGCCATGCTTCTTTCTAGCATTCAGTGTCTCAGTATAAACTCATCCTTGTCTCTTCTAAGCCATTATCCCTTGACTATTATCCAAATCCTAAAAAAAAAAAATTAAAATTCACAATCAGCTTGCAGGCTGTCCCCACGTTAAAGCATGGCAGCATAGCCATGCTTCAGCAAACACCCTGCAGAACCCACTCACCACGGGGTTGGTACAGCATCGGCTGTGTCCTGATGAACCAAAGCGACTGGCACTGACTGACACACCATGCGCTGCTCCGTTACTCAGTGAAGCATGACGTACCCTTTATTTAGCCACCCATTCTCTCAGACTTTAGGTTGGTATGGTTTTTTTTTCCCTCATGGATTATTTTATTTTTATGAAGAGGATATTAAAATAATTTATAACCAACTGATCTATTGATACTGTTCAAATACCCTGCTGTGTAAGTACTTTCTTCTCTAAACATACATTACTAGATGCATTGATTTAATACATCAGAATGAAAGGATGGCTAATGTACATCCTAAATAAACTTGCTGCGCTACATGAAAAGTCCACATTAATGGCCTCTGATGTAGAAGCTATAAAATGAATATGTTCTTAGTTATAAGGAATAGAGTGATTTGATGTTATGTTTTCTAAATTGCCTTTGAAAATCAAACTTTTTTTTAATTCCTGCTTGAAAGAATCAGGTTATCTAACTGTACTAATTAAACTACATGATGCCTTCATTTTACCAAGCCCTGAGTGCTTCCTGAACAGCTTTAAGTACTCTCAGCTCCATTGACTCGACCATAATTGATTTCAGTGGGAGCTCTTGGCTCCTGGCACCTTGTAAGGGAGGGCCCTGCCGTTTCGGGGGGAAAGGCTGGTGCCATGTTGTATGATAAATGCTCTCCTCTCTATGAAAATGAGGCTATTCTCAAAAAACTTAAACTATTACTGAAAACCAGTGCTTTTTTCCCTTTTAAGATAGGGGCCATAAATAAAATGCGTTCATTGAGCCTTGTTGAGGTTGCAGTGAGATAGAGAGAAACGCAGACTGGCCCAAGGTGAGCGGTTCCATCCGTCCAGCAGAACGATGCTGAAGACACCGGCTTGGGTCCCCGTAGCTCTGCGTGGACCTGTGTGTTAGCTTTGCACCACTGGGGACTGCACCTTCACGTAACGGCTATGGCAGACATCCAGCCCTGAATTGTTAATAGATTCACATCAGGATTTTAAAAGCTCTGTGATTCATGTACAAGGCATTAGCTAGTCATTTTAATCAAGGGGGGAGGTAACCTTCAAACAAATTATAAATTCACCCCTAGAAAAATACTGCTTTTTTTGTTTAGTCAGAATAGAGAAAGACAAGCTGTACTCATTCATGTTTAGCTTTGGAATGATGTGAAGCCCTTTAACATAAAGTAATTTTTTGAAGTTATTTATCTCTGATAGGTACAGATTTTAATTTCCAAGTCAAGTATATCTATGCAGGCTTAGCTTATGGAAAACACTGACATAGTCAAAGGTTGTTTTAAAAAGGTGAGTTAGTACTAATCCATTATTCTCCTTTCAAATTAAAACTAGGTTTTTTTCTTTATTGGACAGACAGGTATGCATTTGTTGATGTCTCACTTCAGACTTTTGGAAAAATGTTAGATGGCTTTTAAAGTAACAGATGTGGTAGGAAGATACAGCATTATGCAAAAAGGAACTGTACAGACATCAAATTTACTTCGAGAAAATTGGAGTTTATTTTGGTCTTCAGCATCATCCTCTTTTGTCAGATTTTGCCAAGGGAGATGCAAGGTATATATGCTCAGGCTTTCGAATTAACCAGCTTTACTATGAACCTTTCCGTTTTGTTGACTTACTCCAACTTTGAATGAAGCTAAATTGTCACATCAAGCCAAACCCAGTGCCAGCAAATGAACTTTGTCCTTGACAGGTTTCTAAGGCTGCATTTCATTTTGCATTTTTCATTTTTTGAAGTACATTCAGAAATGCATTTTCCCTGCAGTTTTGCCCTCTTGCAGAAGAGACCCTAGCAAAGGCACAGCTGCACTGCAGCCTGTCAAACCAGCTGTGCCTGCCTGTGCGCTGGACTCATCTTCAGCAGCAAAACACAACGCAAAATGTAATTGCTGTGAAAAGGAGACTTCCAAATGCACCTGCAAGCTGGCTCCTCCCCAGCTTGCGGTCTCCTGCCAGCACGTGTTTTCAGCAGACCCTGCACACACAGAAAACAGGCTGTTACAGTAGAGGGACAATATTTGCAGGTGGTAATTTTGTAATTTTGCACTAACAGGCATGCAGAGGCTTGCAGATTGTAACCGGTAGCAAGGTGTAATCTCTCTTTAGAATCAGTTCCCGCTTAGTATTTACCAAATAAAAATTCTAGCTATTTATTTTAGTTATTGTTCAGGTGCCAGGGTAACTGTTACTCGTTGATGCCGATGGCTTTGGACTAATCCCATACAGCAGGGCTGAGCGTCTTTCAGTCCTGTGAAGGGCGCAGGAAAGGAAATAACGTGTTTTGCAAAACTGTATGTTCAAATTATTCTGGCCTCGTGGTTTCTGTTTGCACATATGGCTTGTGCTGTTTGTGTCTGTAAAGTCTGAGTGTGACGCTCTCCAGAGAAGTATAACTCACCCAGTTAAGCGATCCCTGGCTCAGAAGCTCACATGAGAGTCCCTTGCAGATGGTAACAAGTAAGTATGGCAACAACCTCCTTTCTAAAGAATTTCTAATTTTAGTAAACTTTTTTTGAATTTTGTGCATTTTTAAACAGCTTAAAATACTACACGAATGTATCTAATTACATTTGTATGGTCTCCCACTAATAACAGCACACCCTCTGTTAGTGAGTGCACGTCCAGGGAAAGCAGCTCTTCAGTCAGGAGGATTCCCTGAGATTAACTGGCCTCAGCTTTTGCTTAATGGAGACTAAAATTTGATGTGGCAAAGAGCATTTAATTTTTACTTAAATGTAGGTTGGTCAGGAAGGAGAAGTGCTAAAGAGCAATGCCCACTGCAGCCTCCCTTCCTCCTGTCTTGTTTATAAGAGGACTAAAACAGAAATCAGAAAAACTGAAGAAGTGAGATTTGTTAGAGACTGGAAAGTGTTTATTTTCAATATAAGATAAACTTTAGTTGATGATGACTACCAAAAGGTTTAATAATCTGCTCAAATACCTCATGTAAGACCATTGTACGTTGAGACTTGCATCGCTTCCTTATGGTAATGCAGTACCCCAGACAAAGAGGAGATAAATCTTTTCGGTATCACTCTGAACTTCTGCGTTTACAGGCACTTCCCTGAGATTTCTCTGTTAGGCAGCGGTAAATTAGCGAAGATGTCTCATTTAAAGGACGGTATCAGATGAAAAGTGTAGGAAGATGACTTTTTAAAAATTAATTTTATTTGTCATTGATTTACTCTTTATCATCTCCTTTTTATTCCCTTATGTTGTGAAAAATTACCATATTTGGTATTATAAAGGTGTCTCATCAGTCATCCTGTACTGAAAGGTAGACAAATTATTCCAAGTGAATAATTCCTTCTTGCAAATGTGGATTTTTTTCACTATTTACAACAGTATTTATTCCAACTGAACCTGGACTACTGAAGGATTTTGTTGTATATTAATAACTATACATTACTCTTACATTTTGGAGGACCAATAAACCTCCTAGTTCTGGGTTATTCCTTTTGTGTCTTACATTTTTCTCTGCCATCCTAAACAAGAAGTCTGCTCCCTTCTGTGCTGTAACCACATTGTTGTTGTGCTACAACACACCTGACGCAGGGCTTGGGACTCCTGTACGTCTGGCAGCGCTTTGAAACTGTTGGCGGTGGGTGTGAGGTTTCTGCTTTCAGCAGCGTAGGTCTGAGACACCACACACTTCATCTGATGGCATTTACCAGTGGCACGGAATAGCTACACTGTCCTGAGCGTGAGAAAAGTGTGATGTATGTTTGAAGATAGAGCAAAAGAGGGGAATGAAAAATAGGACAAGTGTGGGAAAAATCCTTGAATGTTTCTTTATGCACGATTATTTCTCCCATCCAATGTACTTTATTCTTCAAATATAGAATTACATTTAATTCTGCTAGAATTTTTGTTACAAACTGTGCAAGTTATTATTCATTGAAAAATCTATTCTGATTAGTAATTTTTTCAATACATCTTAATATAAATCCGGAAGTGTCAATTTGATATGAGTAGCTTTATATATAACCCTACCAATTCTGTGTACTGCAGTTCACACCTCACACTCCAGAACGAACCAGTGTTCAGAAACAAAAGCCTTTAGTCACCTAGCAAAGGAAATTTTTTGGTTATGTATAGCCTGAGTGGGGCAGCAAATGACAACTTCACCCGCAGCACTTAACCTTTCTATGCTTAACAGCTTAACACTGCATCTCCCTCAGCGTCATTCCAGTGATTTCAGCGGTATTACGGTGATTTGCAGGATGCCAGTAAGTGTCCTAATCCTGCCCAGCACTGTCAGTTGTTTCAGCTGGTGAAGCTGCCGGCGAGGCAGCCGCAGCGCTCAGCTCCAAGAGCCCGTTCCCGGGGAAGCGTCGGGAGCCGGTGGGATTCCGGGGGAGCCGTGCCGTCGGCCCCGCGCCACGGGCCGCTCTGCTAGAGGAGCGGTTTGCCGTGTCGCCAGGTCCCAGGTAGTATGTGACTGTGTGTAACGGCTGCTGTAGCATGTTAGCTGTCTGGAAACGGGCATGTTACATTTACTGGGGTGTTACAAATATTTTCTGTTAGGTTAAGTATAACTGGGAAGTAATCACTCTGGAATAGAATAGGGTTTTGGCCAAAGTTGTAGCAGAGTCATATCGCGGAATGAAATTTTTGGTAACGCATATTGCACATGTCCTTGTTTAACTGAAAACAGGTGACATACCCTCTCCGCTCATGTCTGACGATTTGGCAAGGTTACTGGAACGATGGCCATGCACTGCTGACAGTGATCACCTTTTTATGAGGATTAATTCTGGAAGAAGATGTAAGAGGAGAAGTTTCCTGGGTGGTCCTGGGAGGTACCACTGCACGGCTGATGGACCGCAGCCACTGCCGTCCCGCGGAGCAGTGGTGCCAGGGCTATGCCCGGCCGCTTCAGGGCACAGCTTGTGGCTGCCAGTGTGTAAGCATTGCTTAATTGCTTCAGAAGGAGCAATGGGATAGCCACAGTTTTTTTTCTAATGTCATCTAATGATGACTCTCAAAACCCCATGCAACCTGCGAGATTCAGGAAATTCAGAGACTAGAGAGTGCATTTTCACCTTACAGCTGAGCCAAGCTGAGCGGACACGGCTACCAAAGCCCCCAGCCGTGCTCCCCCCCGCATCGTGCCCACCCCACCTCTTCTGCCCTGGGCCATGGATGCACAGTGAGCCAGTCCAGCGCGCTGCCTTGGCAGAAAATTAACCATGAAAGTGAGAAAGAAGCTTTCCCATGGATCGATACGATGAGCCAACTTCTCCCACCAAATGCCCTAGCACTGGCATAGGACTGGGGAGGGAGAGGCAGGGTGTGGGGCCACCTCTTCTGGTGGGGGTTTGCTCTCGTGTCATAGCTTAACTGCAGTGAGAAATTACCCTCCCGAGGAGCTGCCGCTCATTGCAATGCCTCTAGCAGCAACGCCAGCATGAAACGCGCTCAGCTTTCATCTCCTCCCTCCACAACAAGGGAGCTGCATCCGCTCCTGGCCCCAGAAAAGAGGATCAGTAAAATGGGCTGGGGTGTTCCTGGGAGCCTCAGTGTAGGTGTGGAAGTGACACGAGTGGCTGTAAGGAGCATTTTGCGTTTCTAAAAATACATCACTTACTTTGCAATGTGCAGCTTATTATTGCAGTATACAATGTAATGAAGATGTTACAACAGCGTGAGAGGTGATTACGATTTGCATTTTGGTTTTCACCTGTACTGAAATAAGGAGAATTTCCCTTGGTCAAAAAACAAAGGAATCTCGGCTTGCCCCTGTATTGTATCGGCTGTGTTCCCATCATTTGCAGCGGTGGGAATCGATGGATCTGGTGCTGCAGCATCGTTTTTTTGGTGCTGCAGCATCGTACGACAGCCTGACTTAGATGTGCAAGGGCCGAGGCGCGGGGCAGGTCTCCTCGCGTGTCCTGACTGCTGGCTCTGACACCATGCCGGCGGGCGATGCGTTTGTCGTAGCAGCTCCGGCCGAAAGGGGCTTCTCGTTTGCATTTAAAACTGCTGCGTACGAATGGCTGGCTTTTATCCCCCAGGGGCTGGTAGCCTCACGGGTGGGCTTCTGGGGCGTGCGGCCGTGCTCCTGGTGGTGTCTGTGAATTTGCAGAGCTGCAAAGGCCCCGGCCACATCGCAAGGAGGAATCTCCCAAGCAGGGAACCTACGTGTTGATTTTGCAACGGTGATGGAAATAATACATTTAAGAAGAATCACACGGCTTAAAACTAGCTGCGTGTCAGACCGTGCTAGGGATTGCACTGGGTAGCACGAGGAGGGAATAACAAATTTAACTTTGCATGGGATTATGTTTGTGTAATTGCTATCAGCTGTGCTTACGGGCTGGTTATTAATTCGTGCTCCCGCATAAGTATTCATCCCGAGTCAAGGCAGCCTGCTAGAACTGGAGTGGGAATATCCACAGCGCGGCGCAGGCATCCTCCCAGGCGGCTGGATGCTGCGCTGCTACGCGCTGACGCCCTTCCGCGCGCGCCGCTGGCGTCTGAAGCCG
>NW_010543975.1:0-14566 GCF_000687285.1 Phaethon lepturus | reverse complement strand
GGCTGCATCATGCGTAATGATTACTTGGGAAGACATCACTCCTAACATCCCCCCCTTCCTTCTTCTTCGTCCCAGCTTTATAAGCTAAGCATGATGTCATACGCTATGGAATATCCCTTTGGTCAGTTCAGGTCAGCTGTCCTGGCTGTGTCCCCTCCCAGCTCCCCGTGCACCCCCAGCCTGCTCGCTGCAGGCCAGCACGAGAAGCTGGACTGTCCTTGACTGCTTAGCAACAACTCAAAACATCAGTATGTTATCAACATTATTTTCATCCCAAATCCAAAACATAGCCTCATACTAGCTTCTATGAAGAAAATTAACTCTATCCCAGCTGAAATCAGGACATTCATTAAATGTTATAAAGCATTTTATTCAGATGGCACAGTGCAGAAAGGTCCTACTGTGCGGCTTCACTTCATATACTCAAAGGAGGGCATTCATACCCTACTAGCTCACATTCCAGGGAAGACAGACAAAAGGTGAGCAAGCGGAAGCATTTTTATTCCTGTTTTACAGAAAGGGCACAGAGTGGTAAATCGCTTGTTGGGATCATACAAAAAGCATATAATAACATGAGGTCATGTAAGGACTAATTCAGTACCTTCTGTTATAGCATTCTTTCTTTCTTTAAGGGTGCTGCATGACTCTATGATGTAAGAAAGATACATTTTCTAGGGTCTCCATTATGATGTGTTCTCTTGCCCACATGAATAAGACAGTTCTGTATTTAGTGGAGTTTGATATGGTGTTAGATGCAAACCTGTAGACAGTTAAAATGGGTTGCTCTTGCCTGCAGATCCAGATGACCTAGAACTAAGCCTACCAGAGGCCATTTGATCTTCCTCCACGTTTTGGGAATAGACATTGTGTGAGACTAGACTGAGCAAAAGGAATGGATAATTCAGCATTCAGTTAGTCATCATCATTGTGTGTGCTTGAGTGTGTTGCACTTGGTCAACAGACTGCAAGCCATGTTAAAAGGAGTAATAGGAAGATATTGTGTGTGCTTGAGTGTGTTGCACTTGGTCGACAGACTGCAAGCCATGTTAAAAGTAGTAATAGGAAGAGTAAGGAAGGTACTGAGAACTTTTTGTCTTGAGGGATGTTAACTATGATGTCTTCTAAAGCTGAATTTTGAATAGTAAGATGATGGATAGCAAATCATTTAAAAAAAAATCTTGTTTAGGTCTTTAGCTTGTATAATGGGATCTCATTTAACAGAGCTCCTTGTTAACTCATTAAGGAAATTCAAGACTGGAGATGAAAATGGCTTTGCATACTATAAGAAGGCAACATGATACATTGAGTTGTCTCGCAAGCAGGTGTATTTATTCCATTGATTCTTTCAAAAGCATTCTGTGGATTTTATGGCTTCTACTTTTCTCCCTTCATTTCCATCAATCTATGATTAATCTTTGGGAATGTTTGCTGTGCATCATTGTCATTTGGTACTCTGTGTGGCTGCTTTGGAAGCCTGTCTCTTGCAGACACAAAGGAAGGAAATTTTTTTCAAGTGGGTACAAGAAATTAGTATCAGGAAGACCATTTTTGTCTCTTGTGCAAAGTGTCTACAACCACACATTAAAGGCAAGAAATGAGGAGGAAAGAGAGCACATAGGCAATGGAAGAGAGAGCTGAGAACAGGAGATGGGGAAGTATTTCTTTAAAGAAAATAACTCTGTCCTCCTCTATACTGTTGTGTTTGAACATGTATATGTATAGACACCTTTAAACAGACAACTCTTTCTGAAGTGAGGTATGAAAATTATTTGGTTTTGATTTTCTGATGTATTATCAGGTACATTTTGCAGCAAATTAAGTTAAAAAATTTATTGGATATCTGCTGTCAGAGTGGCTGGATTCTAACAGTAGAAAAAAAACATTTTCATTACATGTAACCCAGAAATTTAAGGAATCTGAAAGCTTTACTGCTCCTTAAAAAGAAGCCTTGTTCTTTCCAAGTTTAGTAACTAAATGGATGAAGATGTCAAAGTATTCCTACCATAAAAAGGAATCAATTAATGAGGACTTGTGTCACAACAGTGTTGGACAGAAAGTTGTAAAGAAGTGACATTTGTTCGGACTTGAAAGAAAAACATAGATTAAGAAGCATATGAAATATTTATTTATGAGTATTTTTCTAATGCATTCTGCTTGTAGCAAGTCTGTGCTATGAGGTTCTGCACTGTGAACACATATGCACTCTGTAAAATGGGCTTTACAGATCAGCCTTACTGAAATGGTCACTGAAGTACTAACAAGGAAGGATGATGTTCTTGCTTGTACTTCACAAAATCATAGGGAGGAGTTGATTGTTTTTTGTTTTGATTTTTTTTAAGATGCATTTTCAGAGAGTAAGATAGGACCACCCTGGAGAAAAAAAGGCAACGTACATCTATCTGAAACAGAAACAGTGAGTAACCCAAACTTACAAAACTGAGGTACCCAAACTGTATTCTTTTTCAACACAGGTTTTTGTTCCCTCAGCAAGGGAGATACCTGTGTTCTCACTCTGCAGGATGGGTACTTCATTTCCCCCACCATCCTCATAGACACACTGTGTAGCTCTTCCTTCTGAATTCATCTCGAGCCTTTGTGATTAGAGTTGTGTTTTGAATTCTAGATAAACTTTTAAATGGTTTTATAGAAAAGTACTAATACCCTCCATCTTTGCCACGATGACTTTGCCTGATAAATATTAGTTGTTTCTTAAATGACCACATCAGAATGGTATCTCTTGTTATTCCAAGCTGGCTATCTGCAAGGACATTTTCCTCCTTCTATATTAATTCCAGCTGATTAACTTCCAGCACCTAAGAGGATTTTCTTTGATAGCATTGTACAGTGTTACAGCCGTTAGTAATGCTATGTTGTCTCATTTCTCACTTTGTTCCCTAAGGTCATTTGGTTCTCTCTACATGATAATCCATTTCTTCTCTCTGGTGGTGACTTCCAGGTCTGCAACAACTGCACGTTTTATTAGTAGAGTTACAACCATTTTCCTTGCGTAAAGGTCACTAAAGAAGAACTGAAGACAGCACATCCTAAGACCTGAGATGTTTTCCTAACAGCTTCCCTCTGGTTTGAAAGTTCCTTATTTACCACAGTGCCAGTCATCTCCCTTTACTTCCTAACCCATCTTACAATCGATTTCCTAGTTCCCAGCTTCTCTACTCTAGCAGTTCCCCTGAATGCCTTACTGTAATCCAGGCAAATTGTATGTAGCATAGTTCCCTTGTCTACAGAAAGCCAGTATCTTCATTAAGAAAAGTATCATCTATACTTGGCATGATGTGCCTTTTTTCTGTTCTCCATCCACATTGCACCAAGAATTATTCTTTTGGGCCTGTCAGTGGTTCTTGAATTCTCCTGAAAGGAAATTACAGCTTTTATTGGGAGCTTCATCTAAGAAAAACCTTCAGGATGATGTTGTCAGAGCGATGGTGTCTGTCTTCCCAAGAAACCATTACGCGTGATGGAGCCCTGCTTCCCTGGAGATGGCTGAACGCCTGCCTGCCCATGGGGAGTGGTGAATGAATTCCTTGTTTTGCTTGGCTTGTGTGTGCGGCTTTTGCTTTCCCTGTTAAACTGTCTTTATCTCAGCCCACGAGTTTTCTCACTTTTCTCCTCCTGTCCCACTGTGGGGGAGTGAGCGAGCAGCTGCGTGGTGCTTAGTTGCTGGTTGGGGTTAAACCACAACAGATGTGAAAATGGATTTGAAATATTCTGTAAGAAAGATCAAGAAATGCTTGCACTGCTCCTAGTATATTTTAACATCTCTTTAACTAACAACCTCTGCAGAAACATCAGCATTCAGGCTGTGCTGATACTGATGGTAGTGCCATGTAACCATTACAATAATCCTGTTTAGATGAGGAACACAAGACTTTATACCAACAATCTCCATTACTAGTCAATGAAGTTTGGTGAGTTTTCCATCTTTCGCAAGATTTTTGGTTTATTTTTGGAGCAATGTGAAGAGGCAGGAACATTCTTAAGAGAGAACAAGGGTTTGATTATTTGTGATCATTTCAGATAGTAATTTTTAGCAGGAGGGAGGTTTGGGAAAGCAGTAAGAACTGAAGGATTTGCCGGTCAAAGACTTTTCATAATAAAATGTCCAGCACTAGAATTTGCCACTTTGAGGCAGGTCAGGTTAATTAAATAATTATAGCCCTAATAGATGTGCAGACATGTAGAAAATTGTAACTCCAGAGTTTTATGTTTTCCTAAAACTTGCCTTAAAACGTTGCATTAAATTTGCACCATAAGCTTTGAAAAGATGTATTCAGTAAAAATAGATGGATTATGTCTTGAATGTAATTTCTTAAGGCACAACAGAAGCTTTTTTCTTGGTCTTGAAAAAAAAATATTTATTTATTTTTTCAATATCAAGGTTGTCAAGATGAAAGGAAAAAATAAAAACAAATACAGAACCCGAGGGTACTCTGTTTCTTCTGTCCAAACACACACAGTAACAGAAACAAGTGCCAAACATTAATAAATTTATTTCAAAAATCATCAGTCATCTGTGGTCACTGCATGGAAAAAAACAATAACTGTCTTAGTGACATAAGTGGCAAGTCCATCCAGAAGTTGTGTAACATCAATGAGAATGTGTCAATAGACATTAACGGATTAAAAGCTCCCACCTAACATCTACCGTGTCTGTATGGCTTTGAATGTTTTCTTTGGTTTTTTGAACTCGAGGTATGCTCTACCTATTTGATCTTTATAGATCTCAGAAAAAAGTGTCTCTTTTAAACTCTGTTATTGCTGGATTTTGGGCTTCTGTCAGAAACAGTGCAAGAACAAACAGTATTCAAAAGATCTCATTTTGCCTTCAGCTAAATTCACTGAGTGTCAAAGCAAGTGATTTATTTATTTATAAAGCAAAGGCAAGTCGGTTTTCAAATAACTAAGATTCATATTAGGGTGGTGGTGGGGAAGTTGGAGAGTAAGTTACATGCTCGCTTCTTATTTTATTTAGCTTGGTTCCCCTGTTAAATGTGACCCTGTGGCAGTTTATGGCCCCCATATGGTATACAGTTTGAGTGAAAAATAGATCCATTTGGCCATAGTTTCAGAGAATGTTTTTCTAGACTTTTACACTGCTGAAAGCTTTATTGCTACTATCAATGGGAGAAGATACAGACTTCCAAATAAATCAGCTCAATATTTACCTGCTGATTGTCTCAGCTTACGTGTATGCTTTCTATGCAATTGCAAACAAACCTTTAATGAAAACAAAACAGAAAAATCGCTATTATTTAACTTTTCATAACTGAATGGTAATTTAGGAGCTCCTTCTGTTAGGGTAGCTATCTAAGAGTTTGGTTGGGGGTTTTTCCCCTCTTCATTTCTTTTTTTTTTTTTTTTTTGGCTGCAAGTGCCCCTCTTTTTTTTCCCCTAAAATTGGAATCAAGTAGATACGGAGGGAAAAATGTTTCTGGTCTCTGACATTTTTTATTGGATTTAAAAGATTTTTCACTTTTTACACAGGATCAAGCCTATGTCTTTCAAAGTTTTTGTGGAAAGCCACGGAAGACAAGATATTAATTCGGTGGCTGACATACCATAAATGCAGTAGGCTCAGACATAAAATGAGCAAGGCTCAAACCTTAGTCTTAATCATCACAAGTAATACACTAGTTGCCAAAGGTAAGTTTTGGGTCAGTGGGCTATTTTGCCACTCTTGACCCAGTTTTGGCAAGCAAGTGGTGTTTGGGACAGAGGTGTTAACTAAAAACCCCGTGTTTCCATAAAGATTTTTTTCTCAAAACCATTTTTTAATGGAATTTTTTTTTAATTCTTATATAATTGTTCTAATAGTGATACAGACACCCCAAATTTGAGATACTTGCAGATCTTGGTCACTATCTATACATTGACAATATAAGACTCTCTGGTTTTGGAAAACCCTGAAATGTGGGTCAAAAGAAAGGCAGAAATGCAAAGTTTTATTGGAAATTTTTTTGTTGTTGTTCATTGGGTTTGTTTGGTTTTCACATCATAGTGTGAAATCCTTGAGAAACCACCCCAGTACTTCACTGAACTATATCAACCCTGCCTTTTTGACGTTTTCACTTTATCCAGCTAAGGTAGATCCAAACATAAAATCGAATGTTCACTTGCAACATTTTAATGAAGTATCATACAGGATCATGAGTTCATAATATCGTAACTACTTTGTTATTGTTAATGCAGTTTCTTCTGGAACATGTGCAATGTGCTGGTATTCTATAGTTAATAGACTGTTCTAACGGAATTCAACGTACAGTGACATAAATGTCATCATGGAATGGAAAACACAGTATTTCTTATAGGAGAAAGCTCAACTGACTCTGGTCTGCTTATCCAAAAAGGAAAAAGACCATTACATGCCATTTCTTGTGTCAGGTTTATAGCTGCTGTGAAAGAGAGGTCCCCCATAAAGACCATTAACTTTCTCATTGAAACTTCAGACTCTGGTGCCCTGCATCAGGAGGGGACGAACGCCCTCAAGGAAAGCAGTCCATAGGCAAAGCTGCCATTGGCAACTCTGTGCAAGCTCTTGTAAAACAGCACAGAGAGCAGGGTGGCACAAGTCAGCAGGGAATCCCTTAGTCCTTGTTGGCAGTATATCCTGAGCTGCACCAAGATGGGTAACAGCCCACGGAAGATGCCCATGCAGCATGCTAGTGCCCACACTGGCTTCCAAGAGCCCTCGTGCCCTGTAGACAGAAGCATAACTTGAAGTCACTACCGCTTCTTCTTCTTTCCCTGGGCTTTTTCATTTTAGAAACTGGTGAAAACCTGCAGTTGTCTTCTTACTGGCAGCCACTGGGCACACAGGAATGCAGGATAATCAGGAATTTCCATTACTTCAAGTGCTGACTACACTGCCGGGAGTCAAACTGACTTCAGTTCCTCAAGGTTCTTCATGAGAAGTAACTGCAGTACAACCTTCTTTTTCCTTTGTCACTGTACCTTGTGGTGTCCTGATGAGCTCATTTGACCAGATGACAAGGGAGCTTTGGAGACAGTCCAGTCCCCAGGCAACCATAAATTAAATTCCGTCGCTTAACTACTGAAGAATCTGTTACAAATAAAAAATCAGGGCCAGACTTTTTGACAGACCAAATTTGCCCAGATGGAGTACTCTAACACCATGTCTACATCCTCTTCCCTACTCTTCACTCTTTCAGGAATGTTGCTGGTGTGCCTGTGGTAGTCTGCATTTTGCCATGCCAGCATATGCTCGGGGGCATTGGTTTCAAATGTCACTCGATATAAAATGCAAGTCAGGCTCCAGGGTACCTAACTAAATCTAATGTAAAGGCTGTAATATGGACTCTTTATCTTATCATTTCTCAAACTGATCCCAGCTTTGCATCCCATCCTTGCATACACACACACACACAAGTCTATGAGGCTGGACGGGATCCACCCAAGTGACCCCTCCCACTGAGGGAGCTGGTGGAAGTGCTCACCAAGCTGCTTTCAATCATTTGTCAGCAGCCCCAGCTAATCAAGGGGGTCCCACTTGAGTGGAAGTTAAGAAGTGTGACACCCATCTACAAGAAGGGCCAGAAGAAAGATCTGGGGAAATACAGGCCTGTCAGTCTGACCCTGGTGCCAGGGAAGGCTATGGAGCAAATCGTCTTCAATGCCATCACATGGCACATACAGGACAACCAGGTGATTAGGCCCAGTTAACATGGGTTTATGAAAGGCAGGTCCTGCTTGAACAACCTGATCTCTTTCTATGACAAGGTGATCCACTTAGTAGATGAGGGAAAGGCTGTGGATGTTGTCTACTTAGGCTTCAGTAAAGCCTTTAACACTGTTTCCCACAGCATTCTCCTGGAGAAACTGGTGGCTCATGGCTTGGACAGGTGTACTCTTTGCTGTGTAAAAAACTGGCTGGATGGCCAGTCCAAAAGTGTTGTGCTGAATGGAGTTAAATCCAGTTGGCAGCCGGTCACAAGCGGTGTTCCCCAGGGCTCAGTATTGGGGCCAGTTGTGTTTAATATCTTTATCAACGATCTGGATGAGGGAATTGAGTGGACTCTCAGTAAATTTGCAGATGACACCAAATTGGGCAGGAGTGTTGATCTGCTTGAGGGTAGTAAGGTTCTACAGAGGGATCTGGGCAGGCTGGATCAACAGGCTGAGGCCAGCTGTAGCTGGTTCAACAAGGCTAAGTGCCGGGTCCTGACTTGGGTCACAACAACCCCATGTATCACTTTCTACAACTGCCTGAAAAGTGGTTGCAGTGAGGTGGGTGTCAGTCTCTTCTCCCAAGTAACAAGTGATAGGATGAGAGGAAACGGCCTCAAATTGCATCAGGGGAGGTTTAGGTTGGATATTAGAAAAATATTCTTCATTGGAAGGGATATCAAGCACTGGGACAGGCTGCCCAGGGAAGTGGTTGAGTCACCATCTCTGGGGGGTATATAAAATATGTGTAGCCGTGGTGCTTAGGGACACGGTTTAATGGTGGACTTGGCAGTGCTAGGTTTATGGTTGGACTCAATGATCTTAGAGATCTTTTTGAACCTAAATGATTCCATGATTCTTTTGTGCCGTTCCAGCCTGTATGAGGCCCCAGGTAGAGGCTGGGAACTTCAGCCATTTCTTATGCTCGTGCTTTAGAGTGGGACTTTTCCAGGTCTCTGCACCCAGCAACCTCAGTTGTTGAAAAGTGTTGTTTCGCAGTTAAGTAGCTGCTACTTTTCATTGTTGTGCAGGGAGGGGCAAAAGTATTCCACACATCACTTCTGAATTAAGTATTCTCTGAACAACAAGCGTTAGTTTTATTTTTAAAAGTCTGCAAAGGAGCAGTTTTCGCCCTTGCTAGATGTTCTAGGAGAATCAAAGCACAAAATTAGCAAAATGTTTATAACCAAGTTTGGGGAAGAAAAATTCAGGAGAGAAAGCGAGCTAGGATAACCTACATCTTTTCATACTTGCCTGGAACACACATGCAATAGCTTTGTGGGACAAGCTCAGAAAAATCAATACGCCAAATGAAATATCATTGGAATCCTGTTCTCATTTCAGCTGTGGTCTCAGTGAGGAGCCATAATGTATCCATGAATAATGTTTAGCTTCAATCTCTTTTACAGCCGTTCCAAACAGATGAGCAATTCTTGAAAGGCAACTGTTGAAGATGCACTTTTGCCTCTTCATCAAAAATGTATAAAAATGAAATATACTGCAGTATTTATTGCAATGTATTAGAAACCTTCATGGTGATCCAATACAGATGCTTCTTTTTCTCTGTGGCACTGACCTTCAAAAGTGATGATGTGAGAAGCCCTAGATTTTATGACAGCTTAACTCAGAATACATTATAGCTTCTATGTTAATATGTATTTGAAGCTCTGCTGTAAACTCTGAATATGAAAAGAAACTCTGTACCTTGTACTCCACTATAAAGTTTAAATATGAAGAGAAAAATGTTCGGGTAGGTATAAGCAGGATTTAACAATATTTATGTGAAATTAAGTTCACTTTTTATCTTTCCCTTCCACAAAAAGAGTTCTTTCTGGGTGTTCCATGAATTTTGCACTTGTTAAGTGAATCTAATTACTGACAATGCAAAAGGCACCAGAGAAGCAATGCATAGACCTGCATGATACAGCCATGTATAGATATACTGGCCACCTAATACCTAAGTTTGAAAGCGGGATTCCATGACAAGATCTGTGTGAGCAACAGCTGTGAGATGCAGGCTGTCTGTAGCTGTAGCAAACTGTCATCCAGTCCTGTCAACTCGAGCCAAGCAAACAACTCTGAAGGACATTTGCTCTCCCTGTCCCAGTGGTGAAAAGCTCAAGAGAGCTACAGAAGTGATTATCTAGAATTCCAGTGATACCTTAGAATTTAGACTAGATATAAGGAAGAAAATTTTCACTATGAGGGTGATGAAACACTGGCACAGGTTGCCCAGAGAGGTGGTAGATGCCTCATCCTTGGAAACATTCAAGGTCTGGTTGGACAGGGCTCTGAGCAACCTGATCTAATTGAAGGTGTCCCTGCTCACTGCAGGGGGGTTGGGCTAGATGACCTTTAAAGATCCCTTCCAACTCAAACTGTTCTCTGATTCTATGATTCCTCTCCATAGTGACTGATGACCTATGGCCCTTGCCCCTTGGAGGTGCTGGTTGACTCCATCTCTTGCAGGCCCTAGACTTCAAAGCACTATTTCCACAATCAAGGGCTCCAGGAATGGGCACTCCTTTGACGAAGGAGTGACACTAGTGGTTGCTGCTATAGTCATGCAGACACAGCTCTCCTGCCAACTTTGATGGTTCCCCAGAAAAGCAAAGAAAGACATAAAAACCATTCCTGGAAATAGGTGGCCCTCTTTTGGAAACCATCACTTAAGGTTGTCAGCTTTGATGCTGCAACTGGCACCATGGCTGCCAGGAGGAGGGGAAAAGATGAAGCAGAACAAATGACCAGGAATGACATTCATGGAACCATTCAGAGAGGGCATGGTTTGGCCTCCAAATAGTTTTAATTATGTTTGGGTTCTTTCTTTGTATTGCTTAACCTACATGTCTCCTCTGTGTGTGTGTGTGTGTGTGTTGTTTTGCTCCCATGTATTTCATGCCCACACATCCTGTCAAGCGTGAATTATGGGTTTGCTTCCATGAGCAATGCGGTGAGACTGCTCTGACTGAGATAGTACACTCAGCTCTGCAGGTGATGTGCAACTGATAGCAGGTTGATGAACAGCACTGGCTTTGTGATACTTCAGTTCTGCTCCTGGTCCATAGGTGTCCCAAATGGGAAAAAAGTACCCAAATCCAGAGTCTTCATCACAGAAACAACACAGACAGGATTAGAGGTATGTCTGAATAGCAGGTGGAGAGAGACCCACAGAGGAGGGTACTCACTATTCACCTAGGAACGTCTTTATGAAAGAAGAGCTTTGTCTTTAGGGGCACTAGAGATTTCCCCAGTGCATGTGACTCCAGAAACTGGGTGCTCACCTCCTCCCTGGCCTGTGATCGGCTCAGACATTGATTGCAAAGACAAGGATGGCTCATGATGGAGGGGAAGCAACAGGGGAGGGAGGAAGCTGTCTCCTGCCTAAGATAGCTACCACCCTCCTTTGCTTTACTCCTGTGTGGACGTCACAGGGTACTCATTTCACCACCTCCTGGTTCAGATCCATGATCCCTCAGAAAATGTGCAGTGGTCACAGATTTTGTGCTCCTGACTCCTGTAGCTCACTGGTGGAAATAGTGAACAGCAATGCAATTACGCAGCAAGTGCAGAGAGGAGATTGGAGATCTGCAGGAGGCAAGGTCCATCATTTGGAACATGCTGGGTTGTGTCTCAAGCAGGTGAGTTTGAAGAAGCACTTGCTGCTTAAATGTGGCACAGTCACAGATGCAAAGGAGCATGGGATAATTTGTAAATCCCAACATCATATCATGGAAGACATGTCAGGGTGACTACAAAATAAGCTGGAGACATCTGTGATGCAGATGTGACTGTTGATCACACTTTTGGGCACTCCTGTCAGTTTAAAAATATTATCTGTGACTCTGTGCTAGTCTTCTGGAATGGATGGCCTTAGCTGGCCCCCTTCCCTTTTACAGATGGTTTTCAGTGCATCCCATTTTTTGATGTAATGAATGTTGATCTGCCTTTATCAGTTGTGTCTACTGCAATAATTTGAAACTTTCATATTTTCCTCCTGTCTGGAACCAGTTCTGATGTTTCTATTGTACAGGCACTTTTGGGATATTTCTACACATTGTTTCAGTATTTTCAATACAGACGTAAGTTTGGCTTGTGCTCAAAACATCCAGTTGGGAGTAGTACAGTTATGGGCAGTGTGGTGCTGAGACTAAGCAAACCAGCTTGGAATACATTACCTCCCACTCACTGCTGTCTAACAAGATTGCCTGACTTCTAGTTGTTTAAAGACATGGGTGAGCTTACCTGCACCTGTTTGCATGTGATGATTAGATATGCCTCCAAGTTCATACAGCACTCAGTCTTTATAGATAGAGAATATTTAAAAAGTCAGCTCATTTCTTTGGCATCAAATGTGTCTCTTAATATGAAATTATTAGGAGAGATGAAGGTGAAGATGTCTCATGAAATGAAGTACCTTATGCACATTTTAGTATATACAAAGTATGCAGGTTTATGAACAAAACTAATCCCTGTGGGAAGTGATAAATAAAACATACACAGTGTCCTTTTCAGTTCAGGCTTAATAGCAACTTTAAGGGTATCTAAGTCTGATTAACAGCTTCTGCAAAGAAATACATGTGATGCTTTGTGTATAACAAGATGACAGGATATAAGATTCTTATGTCTTTCAAACCTGCCTCCTTTCCCCATTGGGATTCTGATACCTGGGCTATGCAACAAGGACCAGATCAAAAAAAAAGCACTTTGGTGCCTAACACTCAAGAGAAGTGGAATTTAAGTTTCCCAGTCCAAAAGCAAACAATCCACATCACTTTATTTAACTCATCAAATGTCTGACCATTTCCCTGACCTCTCAGACAAGAGCACATAAACAACTTATTCCACACTTAATGGAAGTTACCTCCTCCCAGCTGAGACCTAACAACAGCTCCTTTGCTATTACAATCTAAAATAAACCCTGAAAAGTTTTTGTGAACTTCATTAGTCTGCAGAACAGAAGACCATGCCAACCGTCAGCTACTCTCTGCTGAGGAGACAGTCATTTCCAGCTGAAGAAGGCAGTAGCCTCTTACATTGAGCTAACACCATCACAAGCAGTCACCTGTTTTTAGCAGTAGTTACTTAGGTTCTTAATAATGTTTTGTATGTGCCCAGACATACCAGACTCTTGGCTGGACTAAGCTGAGCTCGACAGCTTGGTATCTTCTTATGTCTGACTTGTGTGTACATTCCTAAAATATTTACTGAAATTATATTAAATTTGATATTTTATCTGGGACAGTGTGAAGCTCACCAAAATTCTGTTGAGGTTTAATAAAAGCCACGCTTAACAGCAATAGGTTTGAACAAAACACTGAAACTGTAACTTTCGTATTTGAGAGAAGGAAGCTCTTTTTCACAATGTCTTTGTGTTACCTGTTCTTGCAAGAAAATCTCCTAGGAAAGGGAGAGGTTAGGTCAGAGCTCAGTCATTTGGCATGTTCAGATACCAACAGTGGTTCAGGCTCAGTCATTCCTAGTATTAAAAGGTTGTCATTCCTCCAGCGCTGTAGCTGCTTCATGGCTAGATCTACACTGCCTTTGGTAGCAGTAGTTGACTACACAGGATAACTCTCAGTTCACCAATGGCACTGGCCTTGTTCTTCAGCAGAAAACACACTGTTTCACAGACTCATGAAAGTCTCAGTGCCTTGCGCCCTCCTGTAAGGTACACAATTCACAGTATATGTCAGCTTTATGGGAGTGCTGTGGCCACCCCAGTACGCTCAAGGCTGAGCTGAGATGCTGCTGCCACCACTCACAATGAGCCTTGCTGGGCCAGCGACCAACAGCCTCGCCTCAGGGTCAGGCTGCTGGCCTCAAGGTGGAAGAAGCATTCATGCAAGGGTCTTGAATACCGACATGGGTATTGCAATCGACATTCCAAAGTATGAAGGAAAATAATTTATCACTACCATTTTTTAATACCAGAGAAAAGTTTTGGCTGATGCATGGAGCTGAGGAGAAGGAAAAGGCTAACTACCTACTATCTACTGCAGAAAAAGTCTTTAGAAGTTGATTAAAACACATTTTAGAGGACTTTGAAGTTTATAGCATCGTGAAGAAGGCCTTGCTGTACAGTCTGAAATAATGCTAGAGTAATGTGGTCCAAGATTTAGCCAAACAAAAATGAAAGAGGATAGCACCTGTCAAGCAGCTACTGGTTTCAGAATTCCTGTGGAAATTGTTTAAGGGAGAAAGGGCTGAAACCACAGAAGGAGTCATGTATTTTCTAGAACTGGAACAACAATGTGTTCATTAACCTTTGGAAGAAAAACTGTAAAGAGTAAAACTGTAAGCAGGGGGCAGGCACCGTGTCACTGTACCTGAGGCAGCAAGTAGGTGATGGAGCATAGGCTAGACCATTCCCCAGAGGGAAACATGGCCCGTGAACATTTCTCTTTCTGCAAGTATGACATTTAGCCAAAGGCTGGGGAGTCTCAATCCAGATGGAAACAGCCAGGATAGAACTAGCAGAGATGACATATCAGCAAAGCTTTCCTAAATGATACAGAGAAAAGGCAGAAAAAATGATTCAAGATTTTTGTGGAGACCAAAGAGCAGAATCCCTGCAGGAAGTAAACCAAAAAAGCCCAACGATGGGAGCTGGGAGGACCTGCACATCTGATCAACACAAGGCTCAAGGGCTGGTGCCATCGTCAGAATTTTGGATTTTTTGACCATGGGGCAGTTTACATGGCACCAGGCGTCCTCGCAGCAGATGGAGTGCAACTGACTCCAAGGGGCAAAACGATTCTTGCTCATGAGCTGGCAGGCCTCATTGAGAGGGCTTTAAACTAGATCCGAAGGGGGAAGGGGATAGAACCAGGATCACTAGAGACGAGCCTAGGGGTGGCATGCC
>NW_010543974.1:186739-227303 GCF_000687285.1 Phaethon lepturus | reverse complement strand
TATATATATTTTTTTACATATATATATTTATTTTATTAGGATTGTTCAGGGTTTTTAAGACCTTTTAATCAAGTCCGTTGTGTTAGATGCTTTATGGAGTCAGAGTCCATGCTTTAGATCTTTGGATGCAAATGACAGAAGAGACTTACTGAAGATGAGAACAAGTCATGCACAAAACTAGTGTAGTTGATACTTGTTGCAGCTGTTCATATTTCCCCAGGATTCCAAATCTGGCATAGTGCAACTCTAAACTACCTTAAAGGGAGGAAAGCTGCTAGACAGGCCATTTGAATTTACTGTCTTTACTGATTAGAAGTAACTCTTGCACTGTGGACTTGCATTGATTTTTAGTGGTGGTGCTGGATAAGTGAAGAGAATTAAGGCTCTATTAGCTGAGCCTTGTCAATTGTAATTCGTGGCAGTTTAAGATATAAATACCTGCAGCTTTGCACTTTCTTTTGCTCATGTAGTAGAGCTGGTGGAGTAGAGCATGTTCCTGCATCTCAGCTGGTTGTAGGCACTGTCATGGGATGTCAGTATGGGTTTGTACAGTAACGCCAATGGGATGATGGCAACGCAAGTGTTGCCTGTGCTCTGGGGCAATAATTTGTGGCAGAGCACAGGGCATGCAGGGAAAGGGGAGTGGAAGCATCTTTAGTGGCATAGATTGCTTCAGTGAATTACAGGTTATGTTTCTGCATTTTATCCTGTCAGTGGTCTGTGTTCTGTGAATATTGAAAATTGTTGTTGGAAATCCAAGGAATGAACTTTCATAAGCCGCATCTTTGGTTTCTGGCTTATTTACTCTTTGGCCCAGGTAGTGAGAGAGATTACCATGTGATTACCAAGCAGCCTATAGCAAACCAGACCAAGGCCTGAACACTTAAAAGGCAGGGGGGGAACCAAAACCAAAAAGTGGTAGGATAGCTATGGTGATCTAAAGATACAAGAGAGGTGACGAGTGGGGGTTTGTTGTTTGTTTGGGGTTTTTTGTTGTTTTGTGTTTTTTCTGAGCCAGTTGATATAGTCTGTGGGAGGGAGGAGAAAAGGACAAGGCTTCTGAACAGAAGTTTCTTTTGCTTAGAGCTGAGGAGGGCACAGAAGTCTAAACACTTGTCTGTTTATTTTTCTAATTCTATTTCTGATCCTAATTAAAGATCAAAGATTAAAAATTATTTAAGATCCTCTTTTTAAGTGGTTTTCCTTGAAACAGAGGCTTTTCTCCAAATAAGGAAAAGTTGTAGCTCAGGCTAAGGAGGGTGGAGAAAGGTTGAAGAAAATCTTGAGCTATAAATTCAGAACCTTTTGTTTGAAGGAAGAAAAAAAAAAGCCCCTCTCTCTGTTCTCGGTTAAGATTACTCTCCATCTGTTTATCTGTATGACACACATGTTTGAAAACGGTAACAAGAAACAGACTTTATCACAACATTCAATCTAATGTCTTTATGACCCCTTATGCATCTTGTCTGGATAGATGTATGATGACCGAGTAGAAGTTGTGGATCAATCTCTTCTTGCCATTCTGTCATGGTTTGATACAAGATGTTCTGCAGCAATACTGTCTTGAGGTACTCATGATCCCTCTGCTCTCCTGCTGCAGCTTATTGCTCCTGTGTTTTGCTGGTATCATTGTTTGTGGAGGTATACTGTGGACTGGATGAAGTACAGAAGCGAGTGTTGCTGCTGAACTCATACCCATTCTATCCTGGAAAAAGAGCAACCAGTTGCTTTGCCCTGTAATGAGAATATATGCGTAGAGAAAGGCATGTTGACTGCAGGCTCTTAGTTTTCTTTCATATAGTAGGGGTTAAAAGGTGTTAAATTAGTGTTTTTATTTACCAGATTCTTTCGCTGGAGTAAGCAAGTGTTCTTACTGCAGATTGCCATAAATAAACAGAAGGGTGTTTGGAAATCCTGACCAGCTTTTGTGTAGGAGAGAGCAATCATAACAAACTGGTTCTGTGAGCAACTGAAAACAAATAAAAGATGAACTGTTATTCATGGTTTACAAAAGCAAAAGAGATTGGGCACAAAAAGAAGCAAGTTATTTTCGAATACTGAAAACCATTGTTTGCAAACCTTGGACAAATTTCAGTAACATTTCATGTTCTCCTGTTTTCAATCTTTAGAAGATCTCAGGAAACCAAAGGCAATGGTTTCAGCCAACTCTGGCCTCAGGGAAGGGTGAAAATCTTCTCCAACTCCTGCATTCAATACTGCTAGAAGTCTTTTGAATTTCCCCAAGGTATTTCCAAGAACATTTCCTACCTGTTTCTGTGTGTTACAATTTTGCAGTCACTTACAATGTTGCAGTTAGCTAAAGCAAAGAATCCTTTCCCCTAACAAAACTTTCCATACTAGGAAAGTTCTTCTTTTGGTATTTAAATTAATGAGATTATTACTTACGACATTGAAATTATTTTTCCTTGTTATTTTGTGTTCTTGGCATTTTTCAGTCTAACATTACTGTACAAAGTGATAGGTAAGCAATACTCAGATGAACAGAGTATTTCCAGTTGTGCAGCTGAAGGATGTATGTTTGTATTTGGGAGGGTTTTTTTAAGTAGGAGTTGTTAAGTGATGCCAAATCCCAAAATCAATATTCCTTTTTTTACTTTATACTGATACTTAGGTTTTGTATCAGTATCTTAATAGCTGATAACTCATATTGGCTGTTTTTTCAATGGCAATTACATCTGTGCCCCAAAGAAAGTCTCTAGCCCTAAAAGATAAGAGTAGGCTTAGACTAGAAATAGAGGTGATGAAGTGGTAATAAAAATCATGCCTGAAGCTGCATCTTTTTCTTAGTAACTTCATATGTGGAGTAGAAACCTGTTTTGAGCAATCTTGGGATCTTCACAGAGAATCTCTTGGTTGTACAGTTCCACTGGAACCAAGCAGGCTGGAAAATTGGAACCATAGATCAGATGTTTTTGTGACTGTGATGGTAGGAAAAAGAAATATAATGTTTTACAGAAGGGATGAAACCTTCCATATAAACATATCATTAGGACATACAAGTTGACTGTGCTGTATAGAAATACCCACTTACCTCTGAACAAAGTAGCAAAGCCTATAGGAGCAGTATTGTTATTACAGTGTTTTATGTGGGCAACATGTTGAGACACTACTTGGATGTCTCTGCAAGCCTCTGCATTGGGCTGTGTTGAATGCTAGTGAGGTGATGATCCTTTAGGAATTGCAGATTTGTAAATTCCAATCCAGATTCAGAAATTCTATTCTCTGAGAGAAATGGACTTCAAAGACCACACTTATGTAATGGTAAATTGGGGAAATACTCGAGTCCCAGCAGTATTGCTGCATTGGATTTCGAGTCATCTCTGAGAACATTTGTATTGCTTACTGAAGGAATTTCATAAATACTTAAGATCAAATAGCTTTTAGTTTTAGTTGGTCTGTAGTTTGTGCTCTTTCTGTACTGGAAGTGGGTGGGAAGAGCCTTTGTCTGGTTGTCTCAGAATCAGTATAAATAGAGGGGTAAAAGCTTGCCTTTGTTTTTCAAATATAGCCAAGAGTTGCATGAGAGCATGCTGCAAGGCTAGTCATAGTGGTGATACAACTTCTGTCAGCTCGGTGACTACCAGCGCTGTCAGATCTAAGAGTTAAAGGGCTGCAAGGTAGAGAGAGATCTTTCAAACCTATTTTTGCATTATTCATTTTTTAGAGAACAAGTGCCTCCTGATAGGCAGGAGTCACTGTAATATTGCCAGGTAAATGAATGAACCTGGCCAAAGCTAGAAGTCGACTGCTTGTTTGGTTATGTTGACTCAGATCATCTGGATACAGTCCTGCACTCCTTGGCTGCGTTCAGTATGTTACTGTCCAAAGGAGGAAAAGAGGCAGTGAGTCTGTGCTTAGAGTGCTGGATCATGTACAATACAACAGCTCAGTTCATTGGCAAGGTGAGGAGCAGTCTGTCTCCTCTAAATGCTCTGCTTCAAATCCAGTGTGTTGTGTGTGCCATTTGGTAAAGAGAGAAATGAAACACCATTTAATTGTCCTCTTAGTCCTTGGATCTATTTGCAGTATCCTTGGGCTTAGTCATTGGAGAGGATGGGTGGGCACTTCAGGCCATCTTTATGCCAGTCAGCACCTTTTGGGCCAGTGTGTCTCTGTTCCCAGCTCAAGACATTAATGAATAGCTTCCATTTGTTATATCATTCAATGGCTTTTAATTTTAGCATTGCCAGCCTCAAGCATTCAAACACTAAAAGTTAGTTCCCAGACATCAGTAATTAAATAAAAACTTTCTGTTAGAAGGCGTAAGTCTGGTGTTAGATTATGTTTTCAAGCTTCTCTCAGTAATCTTGAGACCTAAAAACTTTATTCTTTGTTTGAAATGAAAGCTTCAGGTGTAGTTTGATTCCAGGAGATACATTTGGTGTCAGGGAAGGAAACCACCATGACTACTTTATTTTGGCTTTTCCTTACCTTAAAATGTGTTTATTTTCTGATCATCGTTTACCTTTGATTGTAACAAAACTTTTCTCTAGGGGTAGACTCTGAGTTAGCATTTTCCTTCCTAAATCAGTGTGTGTCAAACTTTGATTTAGAAAGTTGGTTGCTTTTAGTAGTGATGCTGTCCTGTTGACTCCTCTAGAGATGTACTAGCACTGATATATCTAAATTTTATTATTTGCTGTGGACCAAATGTAGAGGCGACACAGGTAGCTTCCACAGGATTAGAGGCTGGGAATCTAAACTAATGAAAAATTAATTGAAGTAAAAAAAAATCTTAAAGTGTTGTGATACAGTGTAGAAGTCAGAATAATATAGTAGAATACAATAATTCCTCTCAAGCTATTTAACCTTATTGAAGCTTCTGAAATACCTAGCGTATTAAAAAAATGCTATGTAAAATAGTATTGTTTTGTTGTGTGTATTCTGTTTAATTTGGTCATCATTCCTTTATGAAGTGGATTGTCCCTTTTATGTCAGCAAACGTTGCTTTTGCTTGTGTAAAAGTTCATATCAGCTGGAACCAAATGCTTTACACTCAAACAAGAATGATTATTAGGAAGGTAGTCTCTGATCATGCAGCAATATTTAATGTGTTTTAAATAATTAAAAATGCTAATGTGAGATCTTGTAGATAAAACGAAATGCACAGTTAAGGTAATTAACAGCATAAGAGCTAGTTGTTCAATGTAAATTCTTTTCTACTACCAAAAAAACCTCCAACAAACATCTTTATGAAAAAAAGACTGTGTAATGCAAGTCTTCCAACTCTATACTCCCAAACTGTTGAGAGGATTGTGAGTCTTTCAAATTTAGTCAGAGCTTTGACTTCTCCAAGGATTTCGGTAACATTTTTAGGGAAGAAGGAACTGTTTTGTCTTTAAATGTGTCTGTGGAGAAAAGATTTGAGGGAAGATATCTCTTCAGGGATCTTTTGTAGAGTTTTGCTGTTACCATATCCAGGAATGTCTTCACTATTTTCTGGGATATGAACAGCCTATAATAACAGGCCACTGTTATCCTGCTTGTAATTCATGGTTTCCTTTCATTTTTGATTTCCTCTCTGCCTGGTAGTGTGGTTTTGATAGAGGTGTCCACCATGACCCCTAGGAATCCCATCTTGGGGCATATACACAGGAAAATGAAGCCACTGGTTAAGTTGGCTTTATGTTCAACACACTGATTTGGTGCTGAGTGAAGTGCATGTTCTCCAGGGACTGCACCTACCCTGACTTTGTCCAGCTATGCCTTGATTGTTGCCTGACTGCCTTTTCAAATTCTTCACATCCAAACCCAAAGGCCTGTTCCTTGCTGAAATCCTAGGTATCAGGGAGAAGTTTAATAAGTTAACTCTCACTGCCTAAAGAACTCCACTCCTTTTATCGCAAGATGATTATTAAAATGTGAGTCGTTGATTATTTCAAGATTTAATGTCTTCTTTCTTCACTAGTGGGAATGCTTTATGCTTATATACCCTTGGAGAACTGCTTGCCAGTAACTAGGCATTTCATAATTCACCTAGCTGCATCTGTAGGACTGATCTAGCATTCATGTCACCTTTTTTTTTTTCCAAATATGCAGCAGCATTTCTACTAGCAAGCTATGAAACGTCACAATAAAAAGATTCACAGAAATGTAAGCTGTTAAGCTATGAATTCAGTCTAATTCTCATTGAAAACCTTGACCAAATTATTGATGAATTTGAAAATGGCAAGGTATGACCTGAAATAAATAGCAGAATATGATATATTTTGTGGAAGTTATGAATACTCAGATTTTTTTAACTCTCAATACTCAGTATTTGCTGTGGCTTTCCCGGACATCATACTTAGTAGAATTCTCTTGAGCGGCTTCATAGTGTGGCTTAATTCTGAAATATTCTAATTTATTCCCTTTACCTTTGACTCTCAGCAGCATTGTATTTAGAAGCAAAAATCTTGGTGATTGTTGGGCATTTATGAAAGGTGCTTATATTGTTTTGGAGTTCCTTTAAGTGATGAACATCTGTTCGAGAACTTCTTGAAAATACCCTCACCAAAACTTAAGTTACATAAAATAAATTATTTTGCTTTTTGTCAGGAGTCATTCAGGGCTCAGTTTACTCACCTAAATGTGGATGAATCATACAATCATAGAATAGTTTGGGTTGGAAGGGACCTTTAAAGGTCATCTAGTCCAACAGTCCTGCAACAAGCAGGGACATCCTCAATTAGATCAGGTTGCTCAGAGCCCTGTCCAACCTGACCTCGAAAGTTGCCAGGGATGGGGCATCTACCACCTCTCTGGGCAACCTGTGCCAGTCTTTCACCACCCTCATTGTGAAAAATTTCTTACTTATACCTAGTCTAAATCTACCCTCTTTTAGTTTAAAGCCATTACCCCTTGTCCTGTTGCTACAGGCCCTGCTAAAAAGTCTGTCCCCATCTTTCTTATAAGCCCCCTTTAGGTACTGGAAGGCTGCAAGGAGGTCTGCCCAGAGCCTTTTCTTCTCCAGGCTGAACAACTCCAACTCCTTCACCCTGTCCTTAGAGGAGAGGTGTTCCATCCCTCTGATCATTTTTGTGGCCCTCCTCTGGACCTGCTCCAAGAAGTCCATGTCTTTGCTGTGCTGAGGGCTCCAGAGCTGGACGCAGGACTCCAGGTGGGGTCTCACCAGAGCAGAGTAGAGGGGCAGAATCACCTCCCTCGACCTGTTGGCCACGCTTCTTTGGATGCAGCCCAGGATACAGTTGGCCTTCTGGGCTGTGAACGCACATTGTTGTCTCATATCCAGCTTTTCATCCAGCAGTACCCCTAAGTCCTTCTGGGCAGGGCTGTTCTCAATCCCTTCATCCCCCAGTCTGTACTGATACTGGGGGTTGCCCTGACCCAGGTGCAGGACCCTGCACTTGGCCTTGTTGAACCTCATGAGGTTCACACGGGCCCATTCCTTGAGCTTGTCCAGGTCCCTCAGGATGACAACCCGTCCCTTAGGCATGTCAGCCACACCACTCAGATCTGCAAACTCACTGAGGGTGTGCTTGATCCCAGTGTCTATGTCACTGGTGAAGATATTAAACAGTACTGGTCCCAGTACGGTCCCCTGAGGGACACCACTTGTCACAGAAGGATGACGAAGAGAAGGATGAGAGAAGGATGTTGTGGGGGACCGTGTCAAAGGCCTTACAGCAGTCTAGACAGATGACATCTGTGGCTCAATGTCTAGTGCCATTTGAGGTACTGATCTAGAAGAGACTGGATATCTTGTATGTCCTATGTCATATCTGTCATCTCCCCAGGGACATGTCGTGGTTACCTTAGGGAATCTGAAACGACAGTAAATGTCTGTATATTATCAACTGAATTTAAGTCTGAATTGAGCTTAATTGAAAACAAAAAATCAGTGCTTGGATGTATTGCTTAGAAAGTATTATTTTTGTTTATCAGGTGAAATAGTCATTAAACTTCATATACACAGCAGTTGCACCAGAATTGCTACTGAGTTTTCCTATCCTTTAAAAAAAAAAAAAAAAAAAAAGTACTTAGGTAAAAATATTTTTTTTAGTGTCACAGTATGTTTCCTTTGGATTGGTATTAATTCTAGCCAGGAGTTCAAAGGATTCTTAGGCTGGTGTAATAAATGGAAGGACTGCAACTCATAAATGTGCTGCACCAGGACACTTAAAGAGAGGAGTGAAGGCATGTGCATTCACTATGGTTTTGATAAATTTCCCCTTTTTGCTCCTTCTGTTTCCTTTTAAGAGATAAAAATCTCTTTAAGACGATTGGAATGTGGAATAAATAGGACATATGGGGCTAATGTACTATTGCATGCATACAGCATGTTCATAATCTTTTTGGTTCTACCATAGAGAATCACACAAAACACAGAATCGTCTAGGTTGGAAGGGACCTCTTGAGATCATTTAGTCCAACCCCCCTCTTCAAACAGGGTTCGCTAGAGCAGGTTGTCCACGACTCTGTCCAGGGGTGTTTTGAATATCTTCAAGAATGGAGAGTCCAAAACCTCTCTGGGCAATCTGTTCTAGTGTTCAACCATCCTCACAGTAAAAAGTGTTTTCTTGTGTTCAGATGGAATTTCATGTGTGTTAATTTGTGCCTATTAAGTTTTAGAAGCAGCAGTGTTTTAACTTGAATTATGAACTGCTATTGTAGCATTTAGTGATTTTTAACAAGATACTTATTGCCCTTATTTTTACAAATATACGTGTTAATATAGAAACAAGCGCTCCTAGAGGTCTTTATTTTTTTTGTAAAAGTTGTTATGTATACAGATACTGTCTTGGCAAAAGCTGAGCTCCAGTTATGTAGAAGGAATTATGCTTGGCACTGTTTAGCTTTCCCAAATGTAGTGGCTTTCTAGTGGTTGGCATACAATTCACAAACTTCAGTTATGCATTTAGGACTGTCTCCACAAATCATTTTATGCTTAGTTCTTGGAAGAGTATTCACAAACCTTAGAGACTTGCTGAGGTTCCCAGTTTAATGTCTGGGTAGTGATAGATGCTTAAGAACAAGGATTCTCAAGAAGCCACAAGTTGTTTGCATGTATATGAAGCAAAGAACAGGATGTCAGTGTAGCTGATAAAAAATCAGAGGTATATGTGTTTAAAATTCCTCACTCTTCTGGAAGTAAGCACTCAGCTGTGCCTTACAAAGCCTTTCATAGGTGCCTATATTCACAGTGCCATTATGAATTTAAGCAGCAAGTTGTTTCACAAAAGAAGTATTTTACTTCTTTCTCTTGATATTTGGCTTCTCCTGTCTTTTATTAAAATAATCTAAGAACTGTTGATGCGGTACTTGCCTAATAATGGATCAGAGTTCTGTTGTCCTTATTGTGATGGGCATTCAAAACTGTTCCTCTCACCTCCCACAAAGAGTAAAATAACTATCAGATTAGAGGCAGAACTACATACACATTGGGGTTATTCTTGATTCCCTCCTGCGGTTGTTTTTTATTGTCCCACTAAGAATGCGGACTTTGGGTCAGAAGGAATGTAAGAATAAATATCTATAATCCTGTGATCAAGGTGGTGTCCTGGGATAGGGAGACCTGGTTCTGTCCTGGGAGCTGGGATGTTGAATTCATATTTTGAAAACAGGGCTGTAATATAAGTTTCATGTACAGGCTGGTGCACAATTATTAAGGAAATGGGAGATTTGAGCGTACTTATTTTTTTGTTTGGTTAGCTTAAAAGCAGAGCTGTTCGATGTTTTCCAGTTAGAGTATCTCTGCACTCACAGAGTACTTCTACACATTTCCATTTCTGCGATGGGGTTATTGCTGAAAAGTGACAGCAGATGATGCAATTTCTAGAGCTGTCATCATAACTGGTCTGTCTCTTGACTGCCAAATGTGTCAACAGCTAATGCTAGTCAGGTCTGACTTGTGAATTTATACAAATTTTACAAAAAAACCCATTGAACCATCCAGTCTGTCTTGAAATCTGTACATACCCAAAGGATTTTAAGTATTAATTCTGTGTTTGTCTCTGAAAAAGAATAGAAAACATTGACATTTGATGTTTGCAAACAAGAACTCAAATGTCTTTCTAGTAGCCTAATTGATAGAGCTTAGAGTGATCTTTTACTTTAGTACAAGGTATTATCTTAAAGAGAGTTTCTTAAAGCATGTTGCCAAAGACATGACTCACAATATAAAATGCATCATATGCATCCTCAAGACTAGTCTTTTTAGGCTATATTTCCTGTGACCTCCTGTCCCTCTCTAGTATGTCTTTTTGGCTCTGAGAGGAATTTTTATTTGCTGGATTGACACTGGGTATCAATGACAGTGGTCAGTATCAGAACATTTTCTAGATAGCTGGTCTGGAACACAAAATAAAATCTGTGTTAGAAATTGTGTGGATGTCAAGCAGAGGACAAGAGAAAACATGAGATCTCTGGTTTCAATAAAACATGTTGGTATGAAGTCTAGTTGTCTTGTACAAATGAATCCCTGGAGGAAAAGGCGGCACTAACTCTACCTTGAACTTGGGCAGGGCTTTCAGCTGTTTTCCTACATAAGAGGTCAAGTGTCCTGATGCTTTCCTTTGTGTTCCCAACAGATCTGTGAACCACAGCTTCCCCCGGCAAGGGGTGGGAATTATACCATTCCCACCCATCTTAATGCTTCAGAAGCTCACACGCCATAGCAGGTTGTACTCACAGGGAGTAGGGAGAAAGCCACAGTTTGTTCACCTAGTAAATCTGTCTCTTGATATCCATCCTGAGTTAAGTTTTCGTTCCATTGGTATGAGTTTTCTGTCTTTGTTAAATTGGTTTTCTTCCTTTGTCCAGTCACAACTTCATACAGCCCTGTGTATATAGAGAAGCTCCTGCAGATTTTTGGCTATGGGATGCAAAAAATCTTTGACTTCTTCCATGCTATTTTCCCCATCCTAGATCAGACTTATCTGTGTTCTTTTCTAGCTTAGCTAGTTAAGGTTACAGAGGTAACAGTGACTATGTAAACATGTTACAGGCAGTGATGAAAGAAATAGTGGTCTACAGTAATAAAACAGTGTATGTGATGGAAATTCTATTTGTTTTTTTTCTAAACAATAGATGCTTTTTTTGATCTGCAGAAGGCAGTGTAAAACAGGGTGAAGGGCTGGAAGAAGCCATCCTTCTTGGGGATAGCAAGTGAGGGGTTGTAACTAGGGAAACCAATGTCCTTCCAGAATGACATAGGTTTAATGCTTTGTTGATCTGTAACCATGGTGCTTACAGTGCTTCTGAATGAAACTTCTGGATGGTTTAATGAAAGCTTGGAATAAAAAGTTCAGATATACTGAGAGCCCTAAAGAAAGGGGGCCAAAAGAAGTTACCGCTGCAGATGTAGTGGTGCAAGTTCTAAAGCCTAGAATTTTTTATGCCCCAGATGACAATTTTGTGAGACAGTAACTGCTATGCAGCAAGCAGTGTTGCAGATGACATATATACCTATTCTATCTTGTCTTCCCTCTGGCAAGGCCTTACAATTTTCTTCTTAAAGACAGGCACAGAATTCCAACATACAGGAGTATCTTTACAGTTACTGCTGCATGTTTAACTGTAACAGTGTCAGTATGTTCATGTATATATAACTCATACTGGAAGAGTCCTCTACAAAATCTCACAGCTGTCTCTTTCTTCTAGAAAGAAACAAAGTCAAGTGTCAGTCTGTCTTGTATGTCCTGTCAGATTATGTTTTTCTGAAATATAACATGTTTCAAAAATGTAATAGTAAGTAGTAATAATTGTGATAGTTTACTACAAGGTGGAGGAGAAAAACTTTTGGAGGAAAACTCTGCCACTTATTGTTGGAGGGTAATTAAATAACTTCCCATCACAGAACACTTGGTATGTAATTAGTGTGTGGGGCAGATGGCAGGTGGCAGAAGTGGTCAACCCTTCCCTGGGACAGTTGGTCATCCTGGAAGGAGAACTTGGTTCCTCGTTTCACAACAGCACTATGAGCTCCTGCACGTACACACACTGGCAGTGTGGGGTTCAAGCAGAGGAGATGTGAGAAGCATGGCAAGAGAGGAAACGGAGTCACGGACAAAGGGAATAAAATGAACGAGATGTCCAAAAACCAGTTCTGGAAGACTCTCTATGTCCAGGTCAACCTACCTGTCTGCTGGGACACCCTAACTCCCCCTCAAACTTGGGATTTGATTTGAATCTAAGTGGTCTTGACATTTATTTGAAATCTATTCCCTATGGCACTCATGGCATCGAAGTAGAGAGCTGATGTTGTGGGAAATGGGGCTGCAGATGGAATGTTGAAGAGTAAATTATTTTTCCGTTGGATAATAACTGTAATGAAATAACTTGGTGTGAAAGCTACAAAGGTACCAAAAGTTCTGGTCATCTAATTAGTTTGGATTTTCTCTTTCAAACTTGAATTCATTACTGTTTTAATCAAACCTGGCTTTTTAGTATAGAAGGGTTTTAATCATTCTGAGTTTTGTAAGGAAAAGATCTACATTAGATGGATCTACTTCAAAGCTGTAGCTAACTTCAGGTCTTGTCACCCCTACTTAAACTTGTAAGTTAATTAGAAGTGAGTAGTATGAAAAGCTGCATGTGAAAATTCCTTTTATACTTAAAGCAGCTTGCAGCTCCACAGCAATACAGGCATTGCTGTAATACAAGAGTTTATGCTGGAATGACATTAACCAGGTTTCTATATATAATCTAAGTGTGGAAAAAGGACCCTAGGGGAGTGTGTATGTGTCTTCCTAATACTGTCACCCCTCATTGACTTTATTTTTAATACAAACATAAGTCATTTGAGAATTTCACTTTGCACTTTTTTTTTTAAATCAAACATTCATGTGTTAGGAAGTGTTGGAATTAGAAATACCCATGCCTTTTCTTGTAGTAAGATCGTAGGCAACTTCAATTTGGGCATTGGAGCACTTAGTTCCTTTCCTTTTCTAGCATTCTTAATTTTATGGGCATGTAACTTTTTAACACTTTTTAAAAGGTAAACTGGCTGCATGGAGCAGCATCATAATTGGAACCATTAACACTGAGCTCTGCTGCCTGAGTAAACTGTCAGATATTACTCATTATAATCCAGCACAGTCAGCAGAAAGTGAAGGCAAATGTTCTGCAGATACTTCTCCACGAAAAAGATGTGAAACTTGGTGATCTTTTTTCTGTTCTAAAATATAGATGGAATGGGCTTCAACAGACATTCTTTTGGTTGCTTTATTCCAAATCTGATGGTTTTGTGTCACATGCAGGTTTTAGTCCAAGATCTTCCCTGCATTTGGCTCTTTGTCTTTCTTCTCTGTGCCTTCCCAATGTGCAGTCCTCCTCCAACGAGCATTCAGCCTTCTTGACCATCAATTAGAATTATTCCCAGCTGACCTCTGGCTTCTTTTCCTGTGATCGTGCTGTAGAAAAATCCATCCTTTATCCTTATTTTTCCCACATACTAATCTGATTTTAGTATTGTGCACTATTCCACTGTTTCCCCTCCCCCTTTGCACAAGAGGAAAACCAAGAAAAAACTGCAGCTGTCTCACCTATTCTTCATCACCAGGTTGCTCCTTATTGTTTTTTGTTTCCTCTTCCATCTTCTTTCCTACTCTTTGTCTTCCTCTTGGCCTCATCCAAATCTGTTTTATCATAAAGATGAATGACTCCCTGCCCAATTTGCTTAAAGCTGCCAGAAATTTTTTGATGCCCTCTTCTCTCCCCAGAAAGGTATTTGTAAATGTCTTTGTTTTCTTACATTGAAGAATGGAGGAAAAGTTTGTAGGCCAGTTATGTCGCAACAGGCTAGAGGACAACTCCTGTTCCTCCAGAGCAGAATTCTGTACTTTAGTATTCTATTTAAATGGCAGATTATATTTTCTGTCCAAAAAAAACCCCAAAACTTAAGAATCCAGAAGCTCTGCAATAAAGGAAGATTCTGAATTCCCTGTTCTGTCCTTGACTTGACTGGAAATTTTAACTCTGTACAAAGCATGTTTTCAATTAACAGTGTATACATTAACAAAGGGTCTCCAATTACATATTCGACATTTTTATTGTTTTTTATTATTATTCATTAATAACTGGTCCACATCACTTCTACTCCTCGCCTCCCATTTCCATGTATTTATAAAAGACAAAACATAATAAATAGAGAAAAACATATTGATAAAACTGCCTAAGATGGTTCCTGTGTTAGAAGTTTGCTAGAACTTTAAATGTTCTTGTACAACACTTGTGTTTGGTGTCGGGATTTCAAAGCATTGTTTGTGCTAGTAACGTTGCATGGACCATTCCAGGCCAGAGCTTGAAACTCAAACATCCTTCTCAGTAGACCATTACAACAATGTCTGGCTAGGTCTTAACCTCAGCCATCTAGTGCTTTCCCAAAATATTTCTAGGCAGGGCTTGGGAGTTAGTTGGTGACTTTTCCCAGTTAGTTGTTTGGATGAGGCCGTGTTATTTTGGAGGCCAGAAGAGACTAGATGTGGGCTAGCTGGCTATATGAGCAATGGAACCAGCACTTGCACTGTTAAATCTGCTAATATTGATGAAACTTTTCCTCCCTTCTGAGGATGCATGTGAGTGAAATTGTCTACACTGCCAACAAAGAAGTATCTAGGGTTTCCTTGGGCCTATTAATGTCTATGAAAAATTTCATGCTAATTTCATGTTAATAATATGAGGTAAAATTGATAGTGATTTCTGTGATTATTTACTGTATGACATGAATAAATTATCAAGATAGAAACATGGAGGCCTGTTACTGACCTGTTGCAATACTCCAGTGTTTCGAGAACTGCCAGTTAGTTGTACTGTTATGTACAGGCTTGCCTTTTTTTTTTTCTCATTCCTGGTGTTGAGAGCACCCACAGAACACACAAAGTATTTTATGCTATTGTAATTATGCTGTGAGGGGGAAGAAGACTCCTTGAAATAGTCTGGTCATTGTCCTGGAGGTATAGATGATCTTGAAGTATAGTTCTGCCACCCTGTGGCAGCTGAAGGTCATTCTTAGAAGGTGCATGTTTAGTTAGCTACTGGTACTCACAGTCTTTTTCTCCACAAAATAGCATTCAGGATGTTTAAAAGAAAGTTGAAGGACTATTGTAGGTCCCATAGAGATGTATAAATGCTCCATGCTTTTATTGAAAGATAAATACTCATTCACTGGAAACACCATTAGTTAATAGATCTCATGATGGTGTAGTATGTAGACACATAACTGGTCACCTGGTCACCTCAGTTATGCAAGGCTGTCCACTATCCAGCAATCACTTATGCTTTTCTTAGTATTTTTATGTGGTTTTAAGCAGCAAATGTGATTCTTTTTGTTTCAATCGGGTATAAAGTGTGCAAGTTCATGTAGATTTATTGCCAAGATTGTAGACTACCTACCCTACAGTACTGTATATTCCTGTCTGGCGTAAATACTCCATATGCATATTTGAAGTGGTTTCAGAAATATACCCATGTGTTTTTGACTGTTACTACCCTAGAAAGGAATGACTGCTGTGTTCAATAAAAGCACCTTGATGGTTGTCACAGTTAAAAATCCAAGGCTTATCTGAGTGAGGCCCTGATGAAGTTGAGCGCATTTCAGAGTACACTTTGCTCTTGTGTGGCCATTTCAGTGTGGACTTACAGAATCATAGAATCATAGAATAGTTTGGGCTGGAAGGGACCTTTAAAGGTCATCCAGTCCAAGCTCCCTGCAGAGCTCCAGAGCTGGACGCAATGCTCCAGGTGGGGTCTCACCAGGGCGAAGTAGAGGGGCAGAATCACCTCCCTTGACCTGCTGGCCACGCTTCTTTGGATGCAGCCCAGGATACAGTTGGCCTTCTGGGCAGTGAGTGCACATTGCCGGCTCATGTCCAGCTTTTCATTCACCAGTACCCCTAAGTCCTTCTGGGCAGGGCTGTTCTCAATCCCTTCATCCCCCAGTCTGTACTGATACTGGAGGTTGCCCTGACCCAGGTGCAGGGCCCTGCACTTGGCCTTGTTGAAGGTTCACACGGGCCCATTCCTTGAGCTTGTCCAGGTCCCTCAGGATGGCAACCCGTCCCTCAGGCGTGTCAACCGCACCACTCAGCTTGGTGTCGTCTGCAGACTTGCTGAGGGTGCGCTCATCCCACGGTCTATGTCACTGATGAAGTTATTAAACAGTACTGGTCCCAGTATGGACACCTGAGGGACACCACTTGTCACAGATCCGTTGACCACTACCCTCTGGACATGACCATCTAACAAATTCCTCATCCACCAAACAGTCCACCCATCAAATCCATATTTTTCCAATTTAGAAAGAAGGATGTTGTGGGTGACCATGTCAAAGGCCTTACAGAAGTCCAGGTAGACAACATCTGTAGCTCTTCCTTTGTTCATTGATGTAGTCACTCCATGATAGAAGGCAACTAAGTGGGTCAGGCAGGACTTGCCCTTGGTGAAGCCATGCTGGATGTCTCGAATCACCTCCCTGTCCTGTTCTTTCTTATCAGGAGAAATAATTATGATCGCTCTAGTTAAATTTCTGTTGCTCTCCACTATAAAGCTTTCTGACCTCATTTAAAGAACCCTTCCATGTTTTACAGCAAAGATGTCAAATTTCCTGAAAGAAAAATGCTTGGGTTTAAAGAACAGGGTTTTTTTGTTGTTTTTTATCCAATGAAAATGCAAACGGATTTCCAAATGAAAGTTCAGTTACAAGCTACTTAAGTCACCCTGTTTTGTCTTTTCTTTTGTTGAGCTCTACAGGAAAAATCTTGAAAGCATACTTTGGCAAAGTAACTGAAGAGTTAGGTTCATGCCAGCAGCAGCATGCCTTTAAAACTAAAATGCCGAAGAGCTTTCACCTTATCCCTTTATAAATGGCTGTGGACTCACTGTATGGTTAGATGTTTCACTTTGAGAGTGCTTTGCATATTTACTGTCCAAGTTTCAGAAAGATGAGAAAATAAGTTGTAATATTGTTCTCTCAACTAACAATGACACTTGGGTCATGTGTAAGGAATGTCCTTCTCCTTTTGCCAGGTAAGTAATTAGTATCATAGCTTAAATGATAGCAGCAGTGAGTGGTTCTGAAAAGCAAATCTGGTAGTGCACAGTGGTATGTTATTACAGTTATAGAAAACTGATCTATTTTCAAAAGAAAGATGTTAAACAGTACAAACACATCCTGGAAGCAAATGGGTTCTTGAAAGTCATAAAACTCCAAATGTGTGGTTTCCAGTTAGAACTGCAAACTTTTTTCCTTTCGTGGATAGATATGCTACTGTGTTATGTGATTGCATATGTTTATATCAATAGAATGCAACAAATTCTTAAGTGGTAGCGTAGGTAAAATATGCCTTAAGTTACACAGACGACCATAAACCTGGCACATTTTTTACCTGGATGCCTCTTCAGAAAAAAAATATTCTGAATACTGATATATTCAGATATAGAAAAGATATAAAACCATAAAGAGGGTATAAAGACATAAAGATGTGGTTCTGCTTGTACATCCTTTACCCCATGGTTTCATTTTATATTTCTGTGTTTTAAGATCTTAATGATTTGTGAAGTCAAATGGTAATTTGGTAGTGATAGACAATAAACTTCATGATTCTAATTGACTGTAGCTATGGCCTGAAGATAGCAATGACCTTTCCAGTCTCACAAGAAAATAGTTTGTAACTAATCAGAAGAGTGTAACAGTTTGATTTTTCTTACTGTATATTTACTTTATTATTGATTTTGCTGAATGTTTTCTTGCATTGTTTTGACTAATGCCTATTTTTCCAAACAAGTACAGATTTTCAATTTTTTACTCCCTTGGTATTGTAATTTTCGTTTTTTTTTTTTTTTTTTCAGTACTATGAATGCATTCTCTTGAAAGTCACTATATTGAGGCACTAAATTAGATGAGTAGCTTGCAGTTGAACTGAGTTATGGTTTCACTGACAACATCGGCCAGTGGCAGTTTTTCTCAGTTGTGATGTTCTTGAACATTTTTGTATGGAATGAGAAAAATCTTTCAGTTCTCAAAGATCTTAAAGAAAAAGGGAAAAAGTAGTGTCTCCCAGGCAAGTGGGAGAAGTGTGTTAATACAGTCAGAAGAGCAAGTTTGCAATCAAACTTTTTTTTTAGCTGTTTCCAAGTGTTTCCCTTTTGATAAATTCATTTGGCAGAGCTCTGACAAAAAATAGACGGTAATGCTGTACTTTATTTTTTGTGAATAGTAAGATCATATAGTCTTCTTTCTGAAGACACTCTTATTCTGAGAGAAGGTGGAGTGCCGCTTGAAAGGATGATTTATTCTGACTTACTGAAACCAGAGTACTTCAAAGACAAAACCAGAAGCTCCTATGAATAAGGGTCTAAACTAGGACAGAAAATTGCCATGGGTAAATCGTAATGGTCTTATTCTGCATCCATGACAGCCTCCTTCAGGACATGCTATGAAGTCATTCTGGAAGGAAATGGATGTAATGTACTTCTGATAGTTTTTAAATGTTGCATTTTCTTTTTATTTAAAGACCAAATTTAAACAGATATTTGAAGTTGTCAAAGGGAAAAGAGCGTTTTACATAGTCCAAATGCTTTATCTTCATGACATATCTAGTTGGTTCAAAATTTTGCTGTTCTGCAGGAAACAGTAATATGATGCTTATGACCCCTTTGGTTCATTTCATATCTGGTGTATGTTATTATTTCCCTTAACTTAAAGTAAAGAAGTGTTATTTTAAGTGAAATTGTTTTTCAGTACTTAAAATACACATTTTGAAAAGGAGTGACTTGAAGGAAGATACTAATTGAAGATAACTACTTGAAAATACAAAATCTCCTTTGAATTCTTTATATGAGTATTTCATTTCTAGTCTTGTTAACTAATTTTTGTGTATGTGAATTTCTGCAACTGTCTACCTAATATAGTTTGGCATGCTGCAAATTTAAAGAAAGTAATGTTGATTCACCATTTTCTAACATAATTTACGAGTCAGAATTAAGAATATTAATATATATATAAATAAAATATTATTAACCAGAAAAATATATTGTCTGTAGTCATATTAAAAAAATCAAATTTATTGAGAAGTTTTATAAATCTATAGGTTTTAATGTTTACTGACAAGTGAGACAACCTCTGTTTAGGAAGATAACTAAAAGCTGCATATGTGAAATGAGATGAAAATCTTTACTTAAATCCTCAGAGTTTGGTTAGCTGTTTGGAATGAGTGTTAAATTGATTATTTAAAATAGAATTTTGATAGGCAGTGTTCTTCTAGGTAACGTGGAAATAGATAAATGAGTGGCTTTCCCAATTCAAAGTAGCAAATTAAAGGAGAAATTAGAGGGCTTTCCACACACTAGAGGAGTTTATAGGCAGAGTAATACTTAACTAATGTAGTCCCATTCTGTGAAGTTTAGTAGTAAACAGAAGACCAGCAACCTTATTTATAACTGAGTGAAAGCCTTAAATGGTACTTGTGTAAAGGATTCCACAGTTCCTAGACTTTCTTGCCACATCCTGTATTAGGAGATAAAGAACACAGATCTTCCCAGAAAGGCAAGCCAGTCTTTCTGTCACTCTGTGAGTGGGTCTGAAGCAGCAGGGGCAGTTGTGAGGAGTGAAGTGGTAGCTGCTGCATTCCGCTTGAAGACATCCCTAAGGGTTCTCTGCAGCCTGCTGTCCTACCTCACTCCAAATCGGGATCAACAAAGGAGCGAGGATGTTGCATCTGATTGCAGTGAAGATTTTGTATGATAGCTGCGTGGGTCTCAGTGGGCTGTCTGAAAAATATTTGGCTCAAATTTTGTGTTGCAGCCATTCACAGTTGTACCCTTTTCTTTGTGTGTGTAGGGGAAGGCATTAGTTGCTGTGTAATTTTCTGACTTGTCTTTTAAAGGTGTTCCGATACTGGCCGTGAGGATCTCTTCTGTCTGCAAAAGCATCTTTCAGTATCTCTTGAATATTGTATTAAGCAGAACTCTGTGAAGTGGTAGCTGCCCGTGTTTCACTTCGATTTTTCTCACAGTTTTTCAGTCTTGCCAAATTTCTGGGAAAGGCAGGGTCTCACATCTCCTACAGCAGCACAGTGTGTTACCTAGAACTGTGGAGGCAGCCCACAGGGCAGCAGATGGATGGAAAGAGCAGCCCAGCCGAAGTGGAAGAGGATCCTCCCCTGTAAACTGCTAAAGCCAATGACCACCGATTTAAGTAATCTGTACAGCTCCACTGAAATGGAGTTTTCTGACTTCTAGATAGGCAACAGACCCTTGCTTTCCCCTAAACCCAGGCTGGGGCTCAGGGGATGGGAGGGGAGTGAGCATCTTGTGAGGAGGCGAATAATTTAGTATCTGCTGCCTAAGATGTAATTGCCTTAATAAAGGAGAGAGAACTCATTTCTTGTCAAATGCTATTTTATTTTTGTAATAGGAAAACATTTAAAATCAGGATTTTCAAATCATTTCGGTTCTGACTTATTAATAAAAATAATGCTGATGTCATATTCTGTGAGTTCACATTGAGGTTGATTGTAACTCAGTTCTTATTTACATAAAACACATATGAAAATTATTGATGAAACTGCCAAAGTGATATTTATTTTATGTAAGCTTGAATTATGTAGAAAAGCCGCATGTTTTCAGGTATTATTAATAGACTGTAGTTTCCATTATGAATAAATATTTTTACTAGTTTGCAAGACAAAGCAAGGATGATTAGAGGGGAAAAATGTTTCCTAGGCACCAAATCTAAAATACAGAGCCTGTTTATGCACAGAATTAGTTCTGTGATGATCTGGACTGTCACATATCCAGTTTTACAGAGGGAGTTATGTGAGCTGGAGAAAAAAGCTTATTACTTGGGGAGAAGAATAATGAATTTTGTGGCATGCGATTTCTTTTCAGTAGTAAACTAGACTAAATGTGAGTGTTTTGATTTCCAACTCCCTCCCTCTTAATGTAATCCATATTCTGTTGGCATGTAGTTTCAAGAAGTAATCAGAAATACTTTCTTTCCTGCAATTCATTTCTAAATGATACAAGGAAAAAAAAACCCCAAAATTATGAGAAAAGGTGTAACTGAAATTCTCTCAATGCCTTAGATGCATTCTGTGTAAACCTTGAATGTGGTATTGATTCCTCAGGATTAAATTAATTTAAATGAATGAGAGACTTTACTGAAAAAGGACACATGCATTCTGCCAGTAAATACTTTATGCCAGTATGGGTAATGCTGGCATTTATGTTGTAGTGGTGTAGTAGCTACAGATACTAGTGCTGTATTGGCAGTTCTGGCATAGGATTTAGGTCACCTAAGGACCTAGTGTATACCAGTCAAGTTAACTGTTGGGTCTCTCTTTTTGGTACTGATGAATGCAAAGGTTGAATTTAGAAGCCCGTTTCAGCCACTGAAATGTTGCATAGGTCTCATATGGGTGTATACAATAGCAGGTACATTGATCAGGAAATGTGTTTTCTTCATTAGTTGCCAGCACCTGGACCACTAACTTAATATGCTGTGGTTTTCTGTCTCTTGAAGGATAAAATGAATTGTCTTAATATAACTAGAAAATGAGTTGATGGTGAGAGTGAAATGTTCTGAAACTGGTGTTGGGAAGCACTGCATAACAATTTGCTGAGCAACCAGCTGAAGCATCGGCATGAGTTCTCAACGACCTCACCCCCTTGCTCAGCGTTATAGTCCTTTGGGAAAGGGGAGGAAAATATGAAAACATTTCCATTCTTGAAGTTTTGCTGAATTGTAATACTTCATTGTCACACAGTTACTTAAATGATCCACATATGGTTTAAATAAGCAGCCACAGTATCATACCTTTCTTTTGATTAATGTATTAATTTTTTTTTTCCTTTGTATCTGATATATGAAGTTGAAATGTCACGTGTTGGCTTGGCTGGCTGTTAAACCAGTTAATAACTTGCCATACAACCCTGTTTTCAATAACTTATTTCTTTGGACACTTCAGCTGTTCAGGATGTAGTTTTCTATGCCAGGTGCCTGTCCCAGGCTGAAGTTTTAGAAGCTGCTGTTTTTGACAATGAGATGGAGGAAAACTACATTTCACCTAGCTAAGCACACGGCTGTATCTGAACTGAGTGGCTGTTTCTCTTTCTGTGGTTTGTAATAAGGACTTGAAATCTACAAGGAAGTCTCAGGAGTTTTATTTTATTCAAGACAATCCAGCTAAAAACAGTTATCAGCCTCCAAAATTCAGAACTCTTGGATGGTTCTACTTGGTCCTGCTACAGCTGTGGTGCAGGTGACAGCACTTTGCAGAAAGGTAGATGTGACTGTGCCTCCGGCAAGTAGGAAGTGTAGTTTTGTCTGTGGAGTGAAGAAGTGTAATTCAGGAGAATAGGAAAAGGATTAATAGTTCTTTCTTGCAGGTTGCTTTTTTGTTTGTTTTCTGGGGAATGACATAATTCTGCCTTTACGTATCCATTGCAGAGTCTCCCTGAAATTAGTGTAGTGGCTGTCAAAGTAAAACCTACCGTCAGTGTAAGATTAAGGGGAAAATTTAAGAACACATTAATGTAAGCAAAGTACTGGATTATTTGTACTTCTGTTTGTTTAATTAGTAGCACCACAAAAGGGTATTTGTGGTGTTTCAGTATTGACCTCAGTGGAAGCCTCTGATAGCACCTGGAATAGGGCATCATTTTAATTGGAAAGCCCTTGTATTAAAGATGACTGCTTTTACAGGGGCACACTGGTAACCAGCAGAGATGGGAAAGTTCTGTCACCTTATTCAGGTGCTGAGAGATAAGTAATGTTTTGTCAACTTTGGAGAATAATTATCTGATAAAATACCCTTTATCCTTTTTGTTACAGAAGCAACTTTCAGTAGTCATTAAGCAGCATAGGTTAATTTATCTGGTCTTTTTAATATTTTGCCTTTTAAAAAAAACTATGGTTTATAAATCTGATCATACTGCTTGTATATACTGTACTGTTTGTATTTGCCAGAACATTTGTTTATATCCAGGTTGACAATGGTACTTGCCCATAGCACTGATTAGTCAATCAAAAATGTTGCTTTGGGGCAAGTGGGATCTGCCTTTTGGAGTATACGGTAAACCTATCCCCTTTCCCTCACCAAATTGTGTCTTTGGGAAAAATTAGTATAGCCAAAGCATAAGTTTAGATATATGGCAAACCTTTTAGACCCTAGACAGGCCTGTGAGATTACATTGTGAGAGATGTAAAATTTTTATAGCTGTGTGTTATTTAGGGAAGTAAGCAAACACCAATAGATGCTTCTGGCCTACTCTTCAAGTTGAGGAATTTTTGAGAAGATATTTCCCTCCTCACAACCCTTCCACTTTTTTTGAAATGGTATGTGTTCCTGAATTTGCAGAAAGGAGACATGCCTCAAGGGCAGTAGATGCAGGAAGTTCAGATGGTAGAGTGTGCATTTCTAGAAAAAGACTAGAAGAAAGGCCACTTTCAGACTGTACTCAGTCTAGCCAATAAAATTTCACATGCACCTAATCTGTATGCTATGTCTTTCTGCAATAGAAGAATTGAAGAGAGTTGCTCTTGAATTACACATCCTGAAAGTATTGATCTTTAAGGCTGAGGCTGTGTATGCTTTGAATTTTAATGTTCCTCTCCTTTCTCTCTTTCTAGCTGGAATGCTTGCTGCTTTCCCTACAGGACTGTAAGCTTTGATATTCAGAAGAGCAAAACTGAAAGATGCCATCTGAGAGGTGCCTCAGGTATAGTGCTTGGTAGCATGTAGGAAGTCATTCACGCTTAGGATTATATTTACCAAAACATCAGTTAACAGGGAGTAGAAAAGTGAAACTACTTTTTTGTTCATTAGGTAAGAATTCACATTATTAAATACACATCCATGTTATAATTTGCAAAACATTACTTTCTTGTTGCCACTTATCTCTAGCAAAGAGAAGCATGCCTGGGATTGATTTGGGACCCACAGTCTCTTCATATGTTATTTTTTTCATGCCTTTGTCTATACTTGGAATTTTTGATTGTGGAAGCAACTGGCATTTTACATTCATGCGTCCGAATTGGTGGCCGGTGATCATTTTTGGTGTGTGTAGTGTTCCACTATTCAGGACATATATTATTCCTCCAGTTCTTTGAAGTGGCTTCAAAGCATTCTTTCCAGACTCATCTTCCTGCCTTCCAGAACCTCCCGTTCTGTCTGTTTCCTTCTTGTAGAGTCTAGCCTATCTCATTTATTTGTATTGCCCATTGTCTCATCAGAGAACTTGATATTTATAATTTAATTAGTTTCTGGGAGCACTTTCAGGCAGAACACTCAGCAGAATTTATTTACCTAGTTGCTTTTCTGTAGAACCTTGCACTAGTCTGGTACGCTGGTAGTTTTACAGAGTAGTTAACACTCATGGGCTGATCTGTGAGCTCAGAGATCTGCCTGATATTAATATTACTGGGACATTGTATCATTCTAGTTCCTCGATCAGACAGTCCTGGTCTGGATGACATGGAAATCTTGTATTCATACAAGAAGATTTTCTGAGGTGGTAGAAGGCCTCAGCATTTTAAAAACAAGGAAACATCTTCCCGTCCCCCCTCAAAACAACAACAACAAAAACATACAAACAAAAAACCCCCACAACACTTCATAAATGTGAATGACCTGAAATGTTTGGAAAACATTCAGTAATGCAGTATCAGACTTAAACAGGCCACCTGAGACCATGAGTCTTCATTCTTGTTAGTAGGACTAGTTACATAGATATGTGCTCCTTTCCACTAATGTATCAGTTTGGGCCACTTAAAGTTTTCTTGTTGCTCCATTGACCTAGGCCCTTTATTCTTCTCACTTAATTCTAAAATGATTCTGAATTAATCCTGTGAGTTCAGCTGATTTCCAGTGCGGCCAATGAAAATTGGAACAATTGAAGTTTCTAAATTAGAGTATAACTTTGTTATACGGAGCTTTTCTTGTGATGTCCATACCATATAAAAATTTTTGCCTGACAGGGTTCATGACTTATTTTTTTCTTTCCAAGAATTATCAAACAATCTTGTCGTAGAAATAAGTTCCTCTATATTTCTGACACAATCTGCTTGTTTCCTACACTTTTTTGACAAAATCTTTCCCCTTTCCCCTCTCAGCGTTCAGGAAATGCTGACAGGTCAGAGGCTTTGTCAGTCCAGCTCTCATAACGATGCTGTCCTGGCAGCCCTGAACCAACAAAGAAGCGATGGTATACTTTGCGATATCACCCTTATTGCTGAAGAGCAGAAATTCCACGCACATAAAGCAGTCCTGGCAGCGTGCAGTGACTACTTCCGAGTAAGTCCAAAGATATTTTTTTTTCTTTTCTTATAATAATATGAAACATTATGCTGGGGGCAGGGGCAGGGATGGCTATAGATACCGTACTGAACAAGCTTTAAATTTGAGCCCTTGGAAAATCCAGGATTATCGCACATTCAGTAACGTATACAACTTCAAATATCCACATACGTGTTATAGGAAAGAAATGTTAAGAACGTAATTAAGGTTTTTGTCATTATTTATGATTAGTCTTCCCCCTCGCAATAGACATAGGCGGTACACATCTTTCTATGAATCTTATGCCCCAGTAAAGTCAGAAAGTGGAAGATGCTTTTTTAGAACCCAGACATTTGAGACAGTTGTGTTTAGAGCATGGAAGATGGGGACAGGGAATCTAAATATTAATAAATGCAATTTAAGTCAGCTTGAGAGTGGATTTTTTATAGGGATGTAAATGGTTACTCTCAAAGAGGAGGGCATAATAATTTTTTAAGCATAATAAAACGTATATTCAGAAACAAGTGTTTCTGAAATGTAAAGATGAAAATGTTCCCTGGGAAATGTAATTCAGATACTCAGCATGGAAAATTGAATCCAGGCGCTAAAATTGGAGTAACTGAAAAATTGAGTTTTCTAATAGGAAGAGCATTCTTCATATGAAGCCATTCTACTATCCTTGATTATAATGTACCTGTTCAAAATGTTGGACTGTCTATAGCTCTTTAGTTGACTGATATTTTTAAGTGTGAGTCATCCTGTTGTTATTCAGAGACTAAAGCTGAAATTAAGTTAATGGTCTATTTTCTCTAACAAAGTAAGTTTATTTAATATTTTGCCTACAGTGTAATTGTAGTGCTATGAACTTCTTTATGGTGACCTTTTTGTTTTGTTACAATAGTAATACAGTGTATGACAACTGTTCTATATCCTTAATGACCTGAGCAGAATTTTTATGTTCCTGTCAACTCTGTCTCTCTCTTGGTTAGACTTGAGACTTAATTTATTTTGTGTATTTAAGAAATATTGTTAACCTTGATGTTACTTTCACTGTGATGATGTTGAGCCAATTGATGGATCATTTGTTGAGCTTATCTGCATGCTTATGTGTTCTGCTACTGCAGACTTTGTACTGCCACAGCTGCTAACGTTGCTTTGTCATGGTGCCCTGGCCTGCTGTAACGCAGATCGCTTACCGCTTTTTTTCTTTTGCCCCAGTGCACAGAGAGGGATTTTGGAGCTCTCTAGCTCTAGCAAGTGCTATATATGCTTGTTGATGATAGATATACTACAGGGTTGCTGTTCTGGTTTGATGGAAATATTTTTATTAAGGGTGCCATATCATTCCTCCTCACCTGTGACATACATTCCTTCCAGAGCTTATTATACCCCGTGCATAGAGTCATCATAGAGTGGGCAGCTGTACCTAATGTTCAAGCAGTGTTGTAGGAACAGCTTCTACCTTGGTCATTTATTGATTGACCTTGAGATTTGGGGCACTATGACTCACCCTGTTACTTCCAGTTGAGTTACTTGGTATTTTCTGGACAGATATTGCAAATTAAATCTTAATGCCCTATGGAAAAGAAAAAAAAAAAGTTTTACAATAGATAAAATTGCTAATTTCTATGTGAATCTTTTCTATTTAAAAAAAATACTGACAGAATGATCTATAGAGCTTTTAGTAATTTGATCTGCCTGAAAATTGTTCTAATTTGGTAGGATGTATTCTTCAGACTTTAGCTATCAGCCATAAATGTGGAACCTGTTCTTTCTGAAATCAGCCAAAAGGTTTCTATTATTAATGGACAAAAAGCTTTGTTAGAAAATTGTGAAATGGGATTTATGTTGTGTAGGAAGATGGCAAAAAAGTTACTATGTATACTATGTTCCCGATTCTAACAATTTAGAAAAAGGAAGAGTTGATTAAAAAGTAATATTGTTTTGTATTTAAACTGAGATTATTAGTGTTTTTATATCTGTGGGGGATTTTGACTAATTTGAGCTACTTGAGTATTAATTTTTTAAGATTTAGCAGAACGATGCCAAGCTTCATTCAGAGTCGGTGAGGAGAAACAGGCATTTCCAGAGAATGATAAAGGTGTATAAAAGATTTATTTAGAATGAAGTGAATCACCATCTGGAAGTGTCATATCTCTCTCCACTGGTCATAAAGACTGGACTCACATGCTTCAAACTTAGCTGTTAATATTACATAAGATGATTTCTACCTTTAGTTTTTCCTGGATTTTCTTGGAGGAATTCTTGGATGAACCTTGCTGATTTTCTAACCCTGAAGAAATCATTGCCATGGAAAATTTACCTTTCACTAATTTTTGTGAGATTTTTTTCCCTGTGTAAGTGCAGGACTGTGGTGGACGGGATTCTGGGAACATCAGATGTTGGAGTTGCCTTGAATAAAACTGAGATGACACCACCATACATCAGTGTGACACAGTGACCTTGCCTTCCATATCTGCTGGTTTCTGTAGCTCATAGATTTGATTGATATACCAGCCTGTCTTCAGCTCTATCTGGAGAAGCTGTCATCCAATTCTTACGATCTCGCAGATTATTCAAGAAATATGTTCAGTTCTACACAGGGCTCTATCAGAACAAATCAGCATGATTTTTTTTGCTTGTTTTCTCTTTTTTTGCCATTCTTGTAAAACAGCTTGTCCTTCCAAGAGACTGGATATTTGCTTTCTACAGAATCCTTTCACGGTTTTCTGTATGTTCTGTGTCTACTTTGATTTAGATGAAGCTACTTCTGAAATTGTGGTGTTTTGTTGACAAGAATAATAAGTCAGCTGAGCTTTTTTTTTTTTTTCAAATTGCTACTTCTTTCTTTCTTTTACTGCAAGTAACAGTTTGTTTAACACTTTAGAAGGATAACTAAATGTGTGTCCTGTTACAAACTGAGGGAATTTGAACCATTGTATGTGGAAGATTGGAGAAGATCAAACACAGGTTGCCTTACCAATTTTTCTTTGAGGTTGTAGTCTGGAGTAGAATCTTCATTTGCTTTTCTAAGACAAGCCAGCGACCTCAGTTTCAGCAAAATGCAAAGGGACAGCCTTCTAGGGTAACGACCTGCCATCCCTTCTTCCATTTGGTATAGTTAGTGTTGTAGTTCCAGCTGTGCTGAAATATTGGAATCTAAAGCCTAAGCACAGCACCTGATTTGGGACTTACTTACATTTGTACACCAAATTGTTGCGTTTTTTTCTTTAAGAAAAAAATCCCTTAGGAATTGCACAGAAAGACTGCATTAAAAATACAGACTTAAATTGCAAGATTAGACATTTGAAAACTAGGGTTTTCAATTTGTTTTCTGTTCAGTGTATCCTGAAGGACCTCTTCTTTCAAAATGAGCTAAGGAATACAGTTGTCATCTCCATATCCTAAGACTCATATAAAGAATAGTAAACATACGTATTTTATGAATTCTTTTTAAAGCAACAAACAGCACATTAGGCAAACTTTTCCATATGACATACTGTACTTTGCTGTTTGTCTCAGTCTATGGCAGTAAGACAAGGTGGTTGAGTTGTCGAGTATATGTGCATTGTGATAGCTCTAGCAAGCTAAGTGATTTCCAATTAAAAGCGCCTTTTGCTTTTTTCCCCTCTGGGAGCAAAATGAAATGTTACTGCATGACTTCATTAGTAGGCATTTACAGTGTTGGCAGGTGATTATATAACCTCAAGATTTTCTTGTACAAAATGCATTGGTTTTCCAGTCAGAACAACTCTGTGCTTCCTTATTTTTCATTTGAGTGGGTTCATAGTCACAGGACTTTGATCTTTCTCAAAAAGATGCAGATTTGCCATGTAGTCTGGATGAACAAAACTGTATCAATTAACTAGAATAGATTTTAAAATGTCAATAATATTCTAATTTTTTCTCCAATGAGCATGTTCATTTCTCAGAAGAACCTTTCTTCTCTGAAATGTACTAGTAGATATTAATTTTACATACAGGCTTTGTACTTAAATTGTCACAGTTGATTCTTAAGCAGTTTATTTTCCGGGTTTTCCTGTGCTCTTTTTCCTCCCTGTCAAACAGATAATTTCTTCAACATTGCTGATTGTTTTTATTTTGCAATGTATTGCATTGTTTCTTGATAAGCTTAGAGAATTGATTTTTATAAACAAATCCCTCAGGTATGAAAAACTGTATGATGCAAATAACTTTTGAGGTCTAGTTACATGAATCATAGAGGAAAAGGCTCTCCCTAACACTTTGTAGGGATAGATTTAAGGACCTAGTTCTGAGAAATCAGAATTACATGCTGCTTTTGCAGTATAATTTGATTTTTGTTTTTCAGTATTTTACCATTGATATGTGTGTACAAACGAATGGTATTTTCCATGCTATTGTACCCTGGAAGTGATGCTACTTAGAAATTCTTTTTCCAGATAACATTTCAAAATGTTAGCTTTTTCCACTGGACCAAATTATCTCTACTGTTCTAGTAACATTTAGTCATTACTGAGGCTTTTGTGCCAAAAGAGGCTCTTTACCCTCACTTTTAGCTTCCTGTGTAGATTGAAAAATACTTCCTCTTCTTACATGTCTAAACTTTTCCTGGGATAATTTTAACTTAATTTTCTCAGTTGGAAATTACGATATATTTGAGATACTAAGCTACTTAGTCTGTATTAATTGCCTAACACAGCTTTGGTAGATCTCAGTCACATAGATTCACTGTATCATCTAACACTGTTTCTAAACTAATGCTTTTTAAATTTTTCCTAAACATAGAATAATTGCTTTTGTCATTGTCTTTTGTTATGCCTTAAAAAAAAAAGCAGATTCTTGAACTCAAATAATTTGAAGTATACCCTTCATAAGGATATTACTTACTTGTAATAGTTACCTAGCAGGTAACTTGAAGTGAGTTCCTGTATGCATGTGGTCTACTTCCAACTTGCACCCAAAAGCAGTGTTTTAATGAATTTGAGACTTGAAGTTCTAAGTTAGACCAGTCTTTGTGAACAAGATAACAAAAAGAAGGAAATGCAATTGAACAACAGGTTCTGCTTCAGTTGATGGCACTGGTTGGCTCTGTTGTTCAATTGCATTGCCTTCTTGTATATAAACTATTGTAAATAGAGTTCAGGAATGCAGATCAACATTTGGAATGGATTTTGGCTTTTTTAAGTTCTGAGCAGCTCAGGCAAGTAAGGCAGTGCCAAATGCATGCTTTGTAAATATAACTTGTAAATATAAAGGCAACAGAAATCTACTGTGGAGGAAAAGCCTCCAAATTAAAGTAATTATTGAAAATCAAACAATGTTATCCTAATTAATATTACTGAAACATTTGGGGTTTTATGTAATACATATAGTTGATTGCCCCTAGAATATGTTAATAACTCACAGCTGCCTTTTACTGGACTCTTCGGCACAAGAGAGACATGGACATACTGGAGAGAGTCCAGTGAAGGGCCACAAAGATGGTTAAGGGACTGGAGCTCCCCTCCTGTGAGGAAAGGCCGAGAGAACTGGGACTGTTCAGCCTGGAGCAGAGAGGCTCAAGGGGATCCTAACACCTTATATAAGTACCTGAAGGGAGGGTGCACAGAGGACAGAGCCAGCCTTTTTTCAGTGGTGCCCAATGGCAGGACAAGGGCTAATGGTCACAAACGGAAACACTGGAGGTTCCCTCTGAATGTCAGGAAACACTTTTTTTTCCTCTGTGAAGGTAACTGAGCCACTGGCACAGGTTGCCCAGGGAGGTTTTGGAGTCTCCATCCATGGAGATATTCAGAAGCCATCTAGACATGGTCCTGAGCAACTGGCTCTGCTTGAGGACAAGATGATCTCCAGGGGTCCCTTCGAACCTCAACTGTTCTATGATTCATAGTGGAACTAAAATAATAAAGACAGTATTCCTAGAACATTTTAGTTAAACTGAAGCTCTGCTTTTGTGTTAAGGTACTAAAAATGTACGTGTAATTGATGTGGTGTGGATATGATCTGTAGCTGAAACAACCATGTCTCCCTCTTCCCCATCCATATGGTTTTTGTGAAACCTACCCTTTTAGGATTGACCAAGGACTCGGGAAGTGCAAAAATCTGGTAGATTCTGAGCTAATGCTATTTTTCACCAACTCCTGAACACATATCTAGTACAGACTTGTCTGGGACAGTACAGGCTGAAATCCAACATTCTTTCAAGTATAGTAGGATAATACTATAGGAATAGTATGTGTGGTATCCAAACTATGCAGACTATCATAATGGGTTTGGGAAAAATCTGTGTACTGCTTGTAAGGATTCAAGAAAAGCAAGCCTATTTGTGAACCTGACTCTTAGTACAGAAATCCTACTCTAGTGCTCAAGTCAGAAAGCTAGTCTGTTAGTTGTTCAGAAGCAGTCATACCTAGTCATATATGGCTTGGCGCTAGAGAAGGACTGTAGATAGAACTACTGTTCATTTGGAAATCTGGTACATCCATGCTACACTGATGCACATATAACAGATCCGCTACAGGATGCAGATGTACAGTTGCAGAGGTGTCAGATAAACATCCCAGAGGTAGAAAACCATGCACCTTGATATGATTCTTTGCATCCTTGTCATCTTATCTTTGTTGTCACTGATGATAATTTACATGAAAATTGAAACATTTTCCATTAAATACCAAGCAGTCTTTCTGCTGCCATCATAATTTATGCACAACTAGTAATATCACAGCTATGTGGCATCTCTCATTTAGATATACATCCTTGCCATCTTCTTACTCTTACCATTCTTCCCTACAGTCTGAGAAGTCTCAAGACTTTTGACCAATTCATTTCTTGCCTTTGCTGTACTAATTCATATTGTCCTGTGCCATTCTCCATTATCAATGCCCTAATTCAGAAGCAGTTCCCAATCTCCCTACAAAACTTCAAATTAGGATATAGTATTCTCATTTACTGTCACACCAGCCTTTTTCTTGTCGAAGAACTTTGATAAAGATGTCTCTCTTCATTATGCTTAATACTGAGATAAAACTATTTTCTCTCCTTCTTAACCCTCTTTTTAATCTCGTTTGTTTGGGTTTTTTAATGCATTCTTCCCATGTAAGAATACTAACTGCAAACTTGGGAATGAATACAGTCTTAGTAGTGGTTCCAGTTTTGCTATTATTGACCTTGTAATCTTCACTACCATACAGTGATGCTGTAAAAAATCTAAAGAATATTAGACAGCATGCTGTCTAACGCTATATTTTAATTCTTCTGCATGTGAAATTAGGCAAGTGTGGCCCAATACACATGGTTCTGGATGATTCTAACAATGCAGAAGATATTTGAAGATTCATAGTAGTGTCTGGTGTTGTGAACATCTTGCTTATACACTGCCTGTTGAGAAATGAGAACTCAGTGCTGCTTGCTTCTCATTACAAAAAAACCTGAACCTTGCCTAAAATAAGAGGAGGCCTGGGGAAAATATTTTTTTTTTAAAAAGTTGTACTCCTAGCATAATATAAAGGTTTAAATACAAATTATAGTTTTGTTATTAATTATTCAGTAAGCCGGTTACAGTTGAATGTCAAGAAAACAGCACATTCCTTCACTTAAAATACTGTTTTGTATAGGCATTGTCAGTAGTCTTACTAAGTTAAATCATTGAAAGTAATGTAGCGTGGGCAGGTATGAGATGGCTTGTTGAGTAATATTTATCTAACAAACTGGTTTTTACTTCTGAAGTATACAAAAAAATGGTTTGCAAATGTTTTAAAGCCTTCTAAATAAATATTTTAATATTCTTTCAAAGTGGACAAAGTAAGGGAGTGTATATGGGTTATTTTACTTTGTTCATCTTTATCTTTGCAATTAATGGATTTTTATTCTGTGAGGCTCTGAAGCAATTTTCCTTTGCTGCAGACAATGCTCCCGCAACTCAGCAATGTGAGTGCTATCAAAAACGTTTACAATGATCTTCTCTTTTCTGAATTCTATTTTCAAATTTCCAACAGTTGTTATGCTGTCAGTGTAAATATGGTTCTGTTGCAATTCTCATAGTATGTAAATGAATTAATTGCAATTCTGCCACTGCTGGATGGTAGACAATATGGTGTCTTATTCTCTGAGTTACCCTCTTGACTATTTTTTTTCTTTTTCTTTTTTGAAGTCCCTATACGGTCAGTAAGTGCACCATGAGTAAGTATGGCAGAATCAACTCTGCAGTTAGTGAAATAGGCCATAGGAGGCTGTGGCTCATTGCCTCTAATTAAATTAGTGCTATAACAACGTTGGTTGCTATTCAGTTCATACATTTTCTCAGTTTAAAAGCAGGACAGAAAGGTGTCATTGCAGCCATGTTGCTGTAATTGCCAGTTTTCTTTACTATCTTCTTTGCTTGCTCCAGGCTGCCTCAGTTCAATTTTGCAGTGCTGCTATAGCAAGTGTACTGAAGCTAGGCTGGGCTCAGCTGCAGTTTCTGTGTTGATCACTGTCTGCCCATGGAAGGCCAATTTATTGGGGCAGACCTGTGGTAGAGAAGTGTTTCATACCTGTTTTCTTCCTAGTCCCTGTAGTCTGGTGAAGAAGTCTTATGTTTTAGAACATAGTTGGATTCAGTAGACACTCTTCTATATTTTGCGATCTCCATCAGTATCTTCCTGCACAACCTCAGGAGAAATTAAAGCTATTATTCTGTGGATGTAGTGAAGCAGAAAACACCTTCTGCTCCAACCACCTGAGTGAATTATTTGGGCAGCGTGTCACTTTTAGCTTCAGTGAGTAGGACCTACATACTGTTTTAATAACACGAGAAGTATCCAAACAAAGAGGCAAGACTGCTGAAGAGCTAAAAATATGATCCATATGTTGCACTTGTACATATAGCTGGTGTTAGGATGTTTTAACACTATTGAAATAGCAAGGGTGTTTTTGTATGCTCCCACAGGGTTTCTTGCATTCCCCATGATTTGTATAAGGAGAAGCCCATCACAATGCCCATACTTTTGCCTTTTGTGTTTGCACATCATGCTTGTTGGAAGTTTCAGAGGAAATACCTTTCTTTAAACAAATTCTTCAATTGCTTCATTGTCAACAGTGCTCTTTTTTTACACCTTGTTAACTGCATTTTAGTAGACTGAAATGTGTTATTGATGTCACTGTAGGCCTTCATCTAGTAAAAGGTTGTATTTAAGCAGTGGAAACTCTACATTTGACTGTCCTGAACAGCTTTGTAAAATGCTGCTGGTTTGCTAATTTTTGGCGGGAGGTAAAAGCTGCCTAAGTCAACCTGTTTTCAAACTTAGACATCTAAAATCTAAGTCCCAATCCATTGTTACTGGATGACTTAATGTGTGAGTGAGGAATTAATTAAATTGCTTCTCTCTCTACTGCTTAATAGGTAGCGCCTCAAAAGAGGGAAATGTCCTTAACAGCATGGGGTGAGAACGTAAGAGTGGCCATACTGTGTTGGATCATTGGCTAGTTGCTTTAGCAGTAGCTCTTTGTGATACCTGGAGAAAAAGAGTAAAACCAGACTAAGTGTATGAGATGTGTCCCTGAAAAATCCCCAGCTGTTTTCAGCTCAGGGGCATTTCCTGAGCAGGATGTGACTCCTGTCTATTCAGCAATACTAAATAGGGGTCTCCTCCAAGCTTTCATCCTCTTTCCCGTTGAGCCTGTGTAAGATTTCTCACCCACTGTATTCTCTAACAAGGTGTCCCACTGTCTGTTGTGTGAACTACTTTTTGTTTGTTCTGAATCTGATTTCCACCAGTTTCACTTGATTCTTTCTAGTTCTTCTATTGGAAAAGACAATGAACCCTCAGTTCCTAGGTATTCTTCTCATGGCACTCAATCATCTTTTTCCAGATTGGAAATTTCTGCCTGACTCAGATGCTATTCAAATAGAAACTGTTCCATATTTTTGATGATGCTTTTTGCCCTTCTCTGAAGCTTTTACAGCTCTAGTATATCTTTTGTGAGATGAGGGTAAGAGAAATGAGTGCAGCAGTAGGCACAGCATAGGTTTCTGCACAGTCATAGGGTACCAACTATAGAAGTAGGCAACAAATGTACATAAATCCTGTTTGAAATCAAAATTACTGACTATTAGGACACCTTATGAAATGTCCATCTGCATTTTCAGAAGCTCTCATGCCTGGCAATTAAAGATCTACCTACGCAGAGTTAGATTTCAGCCAAGAAGGTGTAGGTGTTAAGCCTATAGAATTTATGGGGATAAATAGATGGATGTCATTGTGGTCTGTTAGTTTGGAGGGTGTTTGTTTGTTGGAGATGAAGGAAGAGCCAAAGGATAAATGAGCAAATCAAATGTAGACTACTAAAAATAAAATGAAGAGATGATTTTATAGCAGCATTTGTTCCAGAGGAGATAGCTGGTGGAGGGCAGAGCTCAGCTGATGATGAAAGCTACTGTGACAAATGACTGCAATATTAATACAAGCTGGGTTAGTCAAGTCATTATTCTTCTATTTAGCAAATTGTTAGTGTTTAATTATTTTTGTAGGTTTTATCAGTAAAAGAATGTGGAACACCAAAAAAAAAAAAAGGTCAGCGAGGTGGTTTTATTCTTTGGCCTTTGTCTAAAATACGTTAATAAATATGTTAGTGTGTATTAAGGGTAATTCTTTAGCAAAATTATGCTATAATCTTAATGGAAAGCAGGATATATAATGATAATGGAAAAAGGACGGTTTTAAAAGTTCAAACCCTTATAAAATGGGCCAGATATGAAAGGTATCTAGTACAAACTTTCATAAAATGAACCATTCGAATTTCAACACGAGGCCTCTCACATAGCAAGTATGCTTTTGCAGTTACGCTGCAGAATAGAAGATAATTATTGTAGTTTACTATTGGTTGGAAGATTTGGATGTCAGTGTCTAATGAAATTTATACCCCATTATAAATGGCTTCTTAAGAAGCTTCTTCTGATAATAACTAAGATTATGTTACTCCAGTTCTGTTAGATTAAGCCTTGCTGTACAACTACTTAGTTGTGGCTTGTGTGCACTGAGGTGGGAAACTTGTCTTGGTGGTACAGTATGAAGTATGCCTTTAACAATAAAGCCCTTAAAGGTGTCAAAGTTTTGATCATGATTTTTCCCACAAAAAGAAATCACAAGAAGCTTTGTGTCCCTGAATGTTATGTGTTATGGTAGTTAAAGTGCTAGTTCACGAGCTAACTGACTTTTATTCCAGTTTTATTTTGGGGTGGCTTTTGATATCACTTGCTAAAATCATCAAAGGACACGAACAATAGGCTTATGCATTCACTGGGAAGCATTAAACCAATTTAAGCCAAAATTTGCAAATGTGACTCACACTTTTCTGTGCTTGAGTAGAGACGCTGGAAAAAAATCTGGTTTTAGTTATGCTTCTCCCTTTATATTTATTCCAAAAGGCAGCCTTGTTTAAGAGTGACTTGTTAGGAGAGACTGTACATTACTGCAGATTTCTACAGTACTTTGCATGGCACTGTCCTTACAATTTTCTTGTTTCTGCCACAATGAAAACAATAATTTTGGTAATCAGGACCACCTATGAAAACTCATCTATTTTGAAATATCTGAACTAATAAGATTACTGTAGCAATAGTAGTTTGCTGTTATTTTTTTTTATTCTGATAAGGGGTTGCACATGAAAATTGTAGAATTATTTTGTTTCTACAGCACAACTTAGGCTACTTTTGAATATAGGTCTTTTTAGTGATGAGGCAGCAACTTATTAGGAGTAGTATACTACAATCTGTCCTTTATTCTTGTGTCTTAAATCATGCTTGTGCATCTAAGCAGAAATTTGGGGAAGACATTGCACTGAATGTTAAACTCTGACTATAAACACCTGAATTTGGTTTGATGCAGGTTCAGCAAAGAATAGCTTGTTAGCAACAAATGTTTATATTGTTGTTTATTCTGACTGGGAGTGAAAACCTACTAAGAAGGAAGACAACTAAGAAAATTACTTTGTTCTTTCTGGGTTACTCAAAAAATGCACACTATAACAAGAAAAAAATACCACATCCTTAGCTGCTCTAAACAGTAGGGTAGTAGGTAGCTCTTCATTTTTCATTACTTACTTCTAAAGATCCTGAGAAAGTGATATCTTTTTGTATTAACAGCACAATGCAACAAGTGCATTGCATATATCATTGATTTGGTAAGCTCTTAGGGCTGTGGAATCACATGTCACTGTCTGATACTGTGATATACTGAAAGAAACACCAAAAGTTCAGTGGAATTTGCTTTGCCAACAGTAATATGTGAGACTTCAGTACTGTGCATAAAATTGTATATTTTGCTGCTCAGTTTTTCATTTCTACACATTTCACAGAATCACACAGAATCATTAAGGCTGGAAAAGACCTTTAAGATCATCAAGTCCAAACATCAACCCTACAACACCATGCCCACAAATTCTTTCACTGTATATTCCCTTAAACTATGAATCATAGCTGACCTTTTCATTTTACAGGATTCATTTTAGTTGCATGGCAAATGCTTAAAAAACAATATTTAGGTAGATTTCATTGAGCAGATGAATTACTGCAGGCTCATTTATCAGTGATTGATGTTATGTGACATTTTCTCTGGGAATTTATATAGAACTTTTTCAGAAGAATCATGTAATGAGCCTCTTAATCATATTTCATGCAGTTGATATTGATGGATATGTTTTTCAGTGTGCGAGAAACTCTAGAGGATGTGGCTGATGAGTGATTTTGGATAGATGGGCTTAAATTGGGAGGCAAACAAAGCAAAATATAACATGCTAGTTATGAGAAGAACAAGCCACTTTTAGATACAGTAGGGAAATGTTCACATATTAAATTGCTTATTTGGATAAGTATGCATTACATATCTAGAACATAGTTGATATTTGATGTGGACATTGTCATCTCTCAAAGTAGTATTTTGACTCCAGTTAATACATTCTGAATAATTTTTTTTTCTATGATGGGTGAAAACAGCAAAGAAGAAATAATATTCCTTATGTAATTAAGGATTAGAACATGGAATTTAAGAACACCTAAAGGTTAATTAAGGAGTAGTGCAACAAAGGGGATTGAATAGGTTATGATTTATTTATTTAATGTTACTGTTACACGAACAGTGATGTGCTGTTTTTAGAACAAACTGCAAAGGAGAATGTTTTGGCTTGAAAGAGTTTATAGTCCAAATAGATACGATAGTCTCAGGACTGGATACTTAACAAGTTTGAGTGACCAATATGCAGATGGGCTTAGGTCCCAAATGAGAAAGAATTCCCGACTGAGCTGTTCTACTGATGCCAGTAAGATTTCTCACACGCTTAAAATTATACATGCAATTAAAAAAAATCTTGAGTTATCACATCAGAACTGAGTTCCCTGAGCAGTGTAGGAAGTTGATCCAAGATCTCTGAAGTGTTAGTTTACTTTCTTCATAGCTTTTCTGATGCATGAGATGAGAAGTATGATCAATTTCCTGTGAAGAAAAAGATGTGAAACAGGTGAATATAGAAGTAAGTGCATATACTGTGGGAAGTGAATTTGAATAAAACACTGCACTTAATGAAGATACCTACCTATTTTTAAATAATTTTAAAAATAACTCAAGAAATGTCATTGTGGAATTGTGGAGGCAGAAATTTGAGATGACAATTCTGCTCTTCTAAAACAGTAAAACAATGCTAGTGTTATTTACCTTTAAAAATTCTGTGCAAGAAGACAAACGGCTAAGGAGAACCTTGGCGATTACACTGAACAGTTCTTTAGCAAACCAATTAGTTTGCTAGATGGACAAAATAGATGTTCGCTCACCTTCAAAATTGTTGTAGTGAGTTTTCTTCAGCTGTAAGTATAAATTAAGTTTTTTGTTTTCTTCAGACATGCTTCTGAATTTGGTGGAAAAAAGTTAGTTAAATCGTTAATGTGGCTACCAAACAAGTTGTTTGGTGCATTTTAATTTTTTCCTATAGAGTTTAGCCTCAGTAATAAGAGGCTGGATGGGATGGTAAGACTGATAAGAATTTTTTCCCATAACATTTGACCAGGGTGCTTACAATATAGTTGATAATTAGTAGGAAAAGTAGGAGTGAGTTTCTAACACAGAGCTCTGTACTGACTTAGAGAGAAGAAAGCTCATGTGCATTGAGTTTAATTCGCTGTTAGTTCATCTTGACTTCCTGGGTGTTCATCTTTTTGAGTGTGGTGCAATGAAAGGAACTACAGGAATGCTAGTTCACACTGTGCCAACTTTCCACTTTCCCTATCTGGTGGTGATTGTGAGGAAGTGCAGCAAACGCTTATGTACTTTACAGCAGAGAATGTGTCAGGTTTCTGGACAGCCACACAAGAGCAACAGCTGAAGGTAAAGGCAGGATCTTGGACATCAGTTGCAAAAGCTTTCAACTGCCATTTAGAGTCAAGGATGAAAGGTGATAAAGGTGATAAAGCTTAACGGGAGATGGACTGAGTTGAGATATTTGCATTGTGTTGTGCAAAACAAGCTTGGCCTTGCTGAAACCCTATGAACATCATGTGAATATAGCTTTTAATGGAGGTGATTCTAATGTATACCAGGACTTTATTATTGTGCTTGCTGATCCACTGCTAAGTTTGTGGTTGAACAAGAATTTGTGTCGTTCAGAGCTATGGGCTGGTGAGGAGGTCCAAGTGTTCATTTTGTACTGTAGTGGGCTCAGAGCTAGGGCTGCTGGTACTTATGAAAACAATGTTTGAGAAAACAGAAGGAGGAAATTTGGAAATGTTGCTCTTTGGGTTACTGTAGATTGCTGTAGTAAGCTCAGCTTACTTTCTGATTTTGAAAGCTTAGATTTATTTTGGAAGGTACATTTACAGTTGAATCAAAGAAAAATAGATAATGATGAATGTATTTTGACATTCTTGCTGAGGGATCTTTGAGATATTTTAGAGGTAATTGCTATACACTGGAACCATCTATTTTATTCTTAGAAGAGCCAGGGTATTTATTCTATCCTGGCTGAAACCAGGACATATTCTTAGAAGAGCCAGGGTATTTCTTGAAGGCAGTAATTTAAAATGACCATTTTAATGGTTATTTGTTCACCTCTCGTTTGGAACATATCAGAAAAGTTGTATAGGGGCTGATGTAGCTGAAGTAAGGGATGAGCATAGGAAGGTCAAGATAGGCAAACTGAAGGCATTTTGTGTGGACTCAGGCTCTCATAATTGGCCATCTGTAACCTGTTTTTTAAATACCCACTCAGCTAAGGCTTTTAAACTAGAAATGACTTTACACAAATTCAGAGAAGTGAAAGAAACTTCTAGTTCTTATATATAGTAATATGTCACAGGAAACAAATCTACAGGTGCAAACATTCCT
>NW_010543974.1:166239-186708 GCF_000687285.1 Phaethon lepturus | reverse complement strand
TCCTGCTTATTATTGTTATCATTGTTTGTAGTTTTCATTCCAGAAATACTCATCTTCAGAAGTTCTCCTCCTCCTAAAATGAATATGCTAAAAGGACACAATTCACTCTTATCTCTTCAGCCTTCATTCTTGAGTTCAGTTCACTCAACTCACCACTCTTAGGATTAAAGTTTTCATCTATTTTAGGCACCAAGGCTAAGCTAAGTGTTTAGGCATCCTCTACAGTTACAGAGTAGAAAAGATATATCATCCCACTAAGTTCTGCAAATTGGTGTCTAAACATGCCTAATGAATGTATCGTTGCTCATTTAATGACTTTATTAATTTCCTCTAAATATCTCTTAAATGTTAAATAGGTTTTATGCAGATTTAAATGAGAATCCAGTCGTTACCTCAGTGTTCAAATAATTTATAATTTTAACTTTTTTTAACTCCCAGGAGAAAGCTTATAAAAGTTCAATAATAAGAATTCCAGTTTGTTTCCCCAGGTCATAGCAATAAGTTACTTAAAATTTTGGTAACTTTTTTTTTTTTTTTAAACAGCATAACCATTTGTTCTTTTTATATTCAATTACCTGTCTTCTGAGGCTGCGTATGTTTTATGATTCTGTTTCTTGCCTTTAAAAGGCCACTAAGTTGTGTGGAATTCACTGAAAGAGTTTACCTGTGTAAAATATCATACAACTTAGTTGTTTTGTGATGATTTACTGCTTCTTATGCCTGACATGGCTGTAAGATTGATGTGTACAAATGAGGACAAGCTCATTACTTTCATGGGTATGGATCATCTAAGTAAGAAAATTATTCAAAGGCAAGGAGCAATTTTGTACCTCACCGTTGTGACAGTGAGCAATTTGTATTTTGGGGATTTTGAATATAATTTTGTGTTTCTGTGACCCTGGTGTCTGTTCTTAAAGTTGTATGTTGTGAAGGAGTCTGTACATGTTGCTGCAGTGCTGCAGTGAGAAAATAAATGTATCTAGACATTTTTTTGTCTCATTTATATTTATTTTAACAGTAATACATTATTCTGATTTGGTGGTGGTTTACACCCATCTTGCATTTTGCTTTTGAAAGCTAAGCAGCAATAAAACCTGAGCATGGAAAGTTAAACACAATGACTGTGCTAAGCATCTTATACTCAGGCTGTTCTGCGCAGTTAGATCAGATCTGATCACATCAGAGCCTAGTCACCCTGTTGTGTGCCGTTCAGTTTTCAGCTCTTGTTGTCTTTTGTGTTCTATGTTTGCAGAAGAAGTCATTTTAGAAAGGTGCCTTTGGCTAATGAGGGCAAAGTAGTGAGACTGCATGCAAGTGTGCAGTGTATTAAACACCGACCAACAAGCCACATTACTTTGAAGTCAAATTTTCAAGAGTCTGAGAATTGCTTTATGGTCTGATTATTTTTATCCAAGGGTTGTGTGCTTTGTTTTCTTTTTTTCCTTTGAGAATAGTTCTCTAGCTCTGTTTCTGTTTCAGGCCAAGATTAGAAGAATGGAGGGTTGATTCCTTCCTTCCTTCATCCTCTTTTCACAGTTAATGAAGTGTTAGCCTCCTCCACAAACATGAGGCCATCCTAATTTGTAGCTTCTTAAACAATGCGAGCTCAGGTGGAATTCCACAAATGGAATATATCCATTTGTGATAGGATTTTGATCCCTGAATTTTTGATTGTGTTTACTTTTTTGGAGGGGAATTGGTTTACTTAGTTAAAATCTTGACTAAAACAGCAGAATTTAAACAATCACTTTATTGCCCACAGTGTTGGCTCATTGACTGATTGGATGGCAGAACAAGACCTGGATATTTAAAGGAACTGGAAGAAAAGATGTGTCCTCTCACTAGGGGGTTTTATTATATAAAGGGATCTTTGTTTAACGCATTGGCAACTTGTACTGCCCACTCTCATTAAGGTCTTGGAGGAGAAATGAGGCATTTTCAAAGAACACTTCATTTTGTCCAAGCAGAGGTATTTTAAAATTAAGTATGAAATATTAGCATTGTTGAAGGAAGTTAATAGCAAAAAATAATTAACATTTCATGCTTAGCCAAATTTGGTAACTTTGAGTAAGTTTGACTTTGAATTGTGCACTTGTCCAAATATTTTATCTTTAATTGTTTTTCTTGTCTGTCACTTGTATGTCCACCTGAAATGTTTATCTTATTGCCTTGTTTTTAATGTACACCAGGGAAAAATGAAGTAGGCTACTAGCCTTGCATTAAAAGCATGACTAGTAGATCTATTTAAGCTCACAAAACTTCAGAGCATTTTCAGAAATGCATCTGAACTCAGAGTTTGACAGCCCAACTGTAATTGATTCTCCAGGTACTGGTGAAGTCTCAAACCAGAATTTAATGATCCATATGTTTCTACAGTTAAAATTATAATATTCAAATACAGCACTGCAAATTAAAAACTGAGTTTGAGCTCAATTTCTGCCTATGATTGAACAGACTTGTTTTCATGCTGGATTAAACCTTTACGCTATCAGGCTGAGGAGGAAATTTGCCTGCTAGTGAAGGCAGTGTACTAGGTTCGTCTGTGTGGGAAACTACTTTCCTGTAGGCCAATCCAGTTCAGCTGAATGTGAGTTGTCTGAGGACCATTGCAGACCTTATCTTTTGATTACATTCTTTGGCTTGCCTCCTGAAAAACAGATGTAGTTCATACTCGGTATCAAAAACTTCCACAGAATACGCGGAGCATAGTATGAGCAGATGGCACGCAAAGCCGTAGTTGGCAGCTACACTTCCGATAGCCCATTGCACTCTTAGTCTATGCCTGTACTAGTAAACAAGATGCATAAGGGCTTGTTTTCCGGCCCTAAAAGCAACTGGCACAACATGGCTTGTGTCCATATGGCTAAACCTTCTCTGCTCTGCAAACAGGTCGGCTTTATCTGTGCTGTCTGCTTGAAACATGGCTTTTGAGTTACCCCCTGAACCACAGTCTGGGCATTGCCGGGGGCACTGCTAGTTGGCAGGGGCTCAGAGCTGTGCTGGAGGCTGCGTTCATTAAACGCTGTGGGTGACTATGGACAATGAATTGAGTTAGCAGCTGGATCTTGCTGAGTTTACTAAGGTAGGTGTAGTAATAAACCCTGTGTAAGGACCATGTTGGAATCTCTGTGAAACAATAGAATAGTTTTCTAAAGGTAATTTAGTAAGTCTACAAAGAAAAACTCTCATGGGTCTTCATAGAAGTGATTCATGGTGTATAGATGAGATTCAGTTTCTTTGTATCTGTAAGCTTAACCCATTGTGTGGGACATCCAGCCCTTGATCAGAATACAAACTATTAAATTAGTAATATTAGAAACTATATTAGACTATATTTATTTTAGTTAGTAAATACTTACATTTACTATAAACTATTGTTACTATATTAGTAATATCAGAAACTATAAATTAGTAGCCACACTTTTTTGATTGTTCCTGTGTACAGGCTAGGTAGTATACCGATAGCTGCTGTAGCAGTCAGAGAATGCAGAGCATGCAGGATCTTGTATCGCTGAGCATTTCCAGCCTTTCTGCGGGTGCTCTGTGACGGAACTCAGTGTACAGAATGTGTGCAAATCTATCTTTGTAGGAGCTATGTAGACAGGTGTTGCTTTGAGACTTTACTCTCTTTATTCAGGAATTGATATGGGGAAGGGAGTGTTATCGAAAAACTCTATTTAGTAGTGAATTTCTGAGAAGAGAAGCTTGTCACTTCCAGACACAAACTGCGGGTCTGCTTTTGCAAGGAGTGGGTGGTGGCTCATGGGTACCTTGCAGCTCCTGGCAAGCCCTGAAGCCTCACAACAGTTGTTATACCTCATTTGATACATCTAAGTGACAATGAAATGTCCAACTCTGATTACATTTTTAATGGAATTAGAAGAGTGTCATGACTTGTTAGGAATTTTTTTTTTCTATCTAGGTATATTTCATATCTGTGTCTTATTACATTTGTTTGATAAGCATTTTAAACTTTGTGATGCTTCTTTTCTGTTGCCAGTTTGGAAGAAGCCCTGATAACACTTTACTGAAACAGAAATTGCGAAGTACAAGGAGTGACCATGTGATAAATGTCACTCTTGCTTATACTGGATGATTTCCAGGCAACAGATTTATGTCAAATTATGGCAGTTTAATGATGAAAATGCTAACACTTTCAGAAGAAATTACTTATTTGCAGGAAACACTCAGTTCTGGAAAGAAGCCACCTGGGTCTAGGTGAACGCGACGTGATAAACTGTTAGAAGGGGTAGGGCTTATTTTTCCTTTCAACTCAACAGTGCTTGGTGGACAGGTTGCACATGTGAAAATCAGCGTTCTTGTTGACTGCCTCAGCTTCTGCAGGTATCAGCCACAGTACAGACAGAAGTAGCAGAGGGTATATTCCTAAGAACTGCTCCTTTACTGGGGTTCTCCAAGGTGAAGTTTGGTAGCCTCTGCAGAGGGAGTACACAGTTTGGCACAAGACATACTGGGGATAAGTTTAGACTCTCTTTAGAAATGACAGATGGTAGAACTGCTGAGTTTATTTGTTCACAGTTTACTGTCTAAAGACTGAGAGTGGTATATTTTGTTAAAAAACGTGGGAGAGTGACAAAGATAAAGGTTGCTTTTCTGGAAAAGTATTGGACTGGAGAATGGGAGTGATAAGAGGAGGGAAGGAGTGGTAAGTAGCTATACTGCAGCGGGAATACAGTCTGGGAGGGAAGAGTGAGGGGCAAAGACAGGAGTCTAGTTTTAATGGGTGGGAAGAAAAAGATTCCTACAAGGATCTAAAGTCTGAGTAGGGTTGCTTCTGTTCAAGGGAGGCACTGGAGACTGCTGATCTGGAAAGTAAGACTGGGTGAAAGGGACAGTTGCTCTCTTCAGTGTTATTTTCGGGGAAGTTCCAGAGCACCTTGCTAATCTTCAGTTTAGGTTTTATGATCTGAGAAACGAGGGCAATAACAAGTAAGGGGAGGTTCTAAGTTCAGGTGACTGCATCTCCATCCTTGCTCCTCATTCAATGACTTGAGTATTATTCTGTTCGCATTCCAATCTGAGGTGCTTATTTGGAAAGGATTGCTTATAAAAGATGGTGTGTTAACTGCCCCTTCTTCACATACAAGTAACTGTGTAGAGCTTATTGTTCCTTCCTATGTATAATGATACCATACGTAAGTATTGTTTCTAGTGGTGCTTGTGTAGAATTTTTTTTTCCAGGGTACAGTTCTTTATCATTTTTTTGTTGAATGATACCTTATTGTCTGACTGTTTCCATTGATTGCACCAGAATTAATTAATTAGGACGTATATATACGTGAATGAAAGGGATTTTTTTTCCATTTTTCCAGAATATTTTTTTGTATTTTTTTAACTGATAGAAGTATTAATTTGCAAGATTGATTGCTATGTGGTTAATATTGAAAACTTGGTATAGATTTCATTCTAACTTGCAAGTCTGTTGCTATTTACAATTCTTATCCAGGGAAAAACAAAGGCTAGTGAAGGTAGAAAAATGAATCATTTTCTTCCTGGACTTTCACTGGGGCTTGTTTTTAATGGTTAATAACATTTCTTTTCTTTCTGTAGGCAATGTTCAGTCTCTGCATGGTTGAAAGCGAAGCTGATGAGGTGAATTTGCATGGTGTCACAAGCCTTGGTTTAAAACAAGCCCTGGACTTTGCATATACTGGACAGGTACTGTACAACCCTTCAAATTAAGGGACACAAATGAAAGTAAACTGCAATAAAAACTGGAGTTGACCTTTACAAAGGTACTAGAAATTAGTTTTTCTTGTGCACTGCCTTGTACAAGGTCTTTTGATTTAACAGATCTTACTTTGGATATACTGTGTGGGTTTTTTCCTCTATAGAGGGATTGTCTAATAAATACACTGTTTATGTGCATTGTTACCAGGTAGTGAACCACATAGATTCATATGCCCCTTCTGTGGTGGCCTGGCTATTCATAAGAACTTAATGTGAGTTGATTCAGCATGCAAAATAAATATAAAGAAAGGAAAAATACCCTAGGTGTTTTCCTAATAATAAATATTTATAAGCTCTGCTGTGTTAGACAAATTATATAATTGAGGGGAAAAGTAGTCTTTTACTCTCTGGACAGATGCAGTCCAACCATCTTTGTAAATACAATAAAGATGTACTTTACATCTTTATTGTAGCACTTTTTATGATAGCGGGTTACGTATCACATTACATTGCCTCAGAAAATGCAGAGTGATGCTCCTCTTCCTGCTCCCCCCTTACCCCCTTCCCCACTCCCCCATTGTCCCCCTCCCCCCCAAAAAAATCTTCCGTATCTGTACACTGCATTCTTGGACAGTGTTGTTACATGACTTCATCTCAGTTCAGGATTCATGGGTAGTGAGCTCAGAACTTCTTAACATCCAGCCATTTTTGCTTCGGACTCTAAAATTATAATAACCAACTTCTTTCTGAAATATTGCTAGAACAGTTGAATTTATTGAAGTATATTTGTTTATTAGTTAGGGAAAGCTTAAATCCATATTACGTTATTTCAGAAGAGTTTTTGGGTTATACAAATTTAAGACGTCTGTTTCCATAATGTGGATTGAGTATATGGAATTAATTTTTTCAAAGGGGATTGAATAGAAATAAGGAAAGAAATTTTCTTTTATCTGTTTTAAAGGAGCTATTTTTGTCACCAGCGCACACAACACTTATACTTTAGCATTGACCTTAGAGATTATTTGAAATTTCTGTGTTTCTGCTATTATGGAAAGATTACTTTCATATAAATAAGACACAGAGATGCCATGATATATTACTGAATTGTCTGAAGATCTCAGTACATGACTTGTCATCAGTATGCTTTTTGTTCTGTCAGTTGAAAGTTTTTATATACAAAATCAAATGTTTCCTGTGCTGTGGAGCACCTGCATAATCTTAAAGTAATTTGAGACTATAGGTTGATTATTCTGAAAATAGAACCAAAAGATACCTTAGTATCTTTTACTAATAAATAATAGTAGATAAATAATATCCCTTTGGATAATAGTATCCAAAAGATACTTTCCAAAGCCAATTTTGAGAAGGTGGGTTGTAATTGATTTCTATCTGACCCATCCTGTCTGCTGTGAATAGAGATACACTCTGCTATCTTTCAGTGAAATTCAGTCTAATAAACCTGTGTAAAATATGGTGTGAACCCTGAAAGGATGGAGTTGTGTTTCTTGTAAGCCAACGATCCATCTCACATTGCTTGCAATATAGTATCCTCAGCTCCCTGGTAAATAATAGTGCCTTCTATCCTTGATCCTTTAGAGACTTTTGAGTCTTTCATTTTCAGGTGTAATACACTTTGAGAAAAATTATTTGGCTTCTTGAGTTAAATATAGGTGTGCATGTATGTACAGTTGCTCATATATATAAGTGATTATAGGGCAAAATTTCCACTCTGTCATGTCTATCGAATACACCAAGTGCTACTTTGAAGCACAGAGAAATGAGAAGATTCTTTAGGAGTTCTTTAACAAAGATGCCTTTGAAGCATAACTCAGTGATATGTGGGTCTGAGAATTAGCAGTGTCAAATTTTCCCTTTTGTCCTTGAAATTCTCTTCTGGCACTGTGTTCATACGTGTTGAGCGCTGCTTATGTACTGACTCAGGCTGACAGAATCTGGGTGAACGTTTCAAGGTAGTGAGTGGGAGTAATCCACAAAGGCTATTAATAAGTAACTGGATTACTGCATGCTTACATCAGAGCGAGTTCTGAAAACAGTCGTCTTTAGTTTGGATCTGTGAACTCTTTCTGATGTTAAAAACAAACAAACAAAATATTTCTTAGTAACCCAAAACTCATTCATGCCAATTACAACCTTATATTGCTCTGAAAATATAGACATGATCTGATGTGCCTCTTAAAAGTGAAAGCCATGAGTGCCTTTTTTTTTTTTTTTTAAAACATACTTGGCCAAAATGTTAGTACAAAAAATTGCTGTTTCTTTAGGTAGCACTGTGGAACTGACAACAATTTAGGACAGCCCTAATATATCCATGTCTAAACAGATAACTATTTAGTTTCAGCTTGCTTTATTTCTTTAATATTTTGCTAAACTTGCATTCAAATTGAAGTGTGGTAACTCAAATGTAACTTTCTGTGTAAAATAATATATTGGAGACATCTGGTGGAAATATTTAATATTGCATTATGGCAATATTTGATGCCAGCAGTTTTTGAAAATTATCAAAATTAAGAAATTTAATTTTTAGCATGACTGCAATTTGAAATGAAACTCTGTCATCCTTGCATCTCTCTTTTTATTATTTTTTTTAATTTGAAATATGCCTGTGGACTTAAAATACCAACTTTATCTTCCTGTCTACTTAGGCAGACAGTGCCTTATCATAATTACTGCTGGAAAAATTGCTTTTAAGGGAAAATTGATTGTTAAACAGAAGAAAGTTATAAAACCTTTGTAGTAAAACTCAAGTTAAATGTAAATAATATCATAATTCCAACTGAATTAATCCATTACTATGGTCCCTAAGTGTCACAAAGAAAGAAATGTTGGTATAGAAATAAATAAGAGCTAGCAGAAGGAATAGCAGCAGAATTTGGTTTTGTTCTCTCCATGTAGGCTCTCAGTAATCCTCTAATAACAATCTTTCTAAAAAAAAAAGTCTTAAATACTTTCCCTCATGGCCTTAGGCATTTTACCACATACTCCCCATATTCAGAATTCAGAAATACAACTCTTCGTGTTGTAGTTGATGTATTCTTTCTTCATAAAAGGACTTTAAGGTCATTCTCTCTTTTACTTCACAGCTGGCAGCAATAAGGCCAGGCCAGAGTCTCAATGACTGGATTACTCAACCTTCTGCCTCACAGGGGCATTTTGCAAGTGTCAGATGTGCATTGGAAGGGAGGTGGATGTAGTACAATCAATACAGGAACTATATATTTTCAATATTAATGTAGAGTTCTTGGTGCAGGATTTGGAGCTCACAATTCATTCCAAGTTAAGAGTCTTAACTACTGGTAAGAGAGTCATGGGCACTGTTGCCTGCTCTTTTTGACTTGTTTGTTTTCAACTATTCTGTTATCAAGAGACAATCTCATTTGTAGGAATGGGTTAACCCCTAAATAGGGCACTGTAGTTGGGTCACTGACCATTACAAAAAAAAAGGTGCTTTTGGTCAGAAGAACATCTTTGGGCATTTGAAAAGTTTCTGTGCTGAAAATAGACTCTTTATAAGTGCCATGGGACTGAATAAGCAGTTTGAACTGAAATTTTGAAGCTTCTCATTTTAGACAAGGGTCTTTCATTCCTTCTCAAATTTAGGTCCAGCAAACTACATCATTTATGTTGATCTCATATACGTATATAAAATCTAAGTGATACCATAATTTGAATCAGCTGACAGGCACTGCGGTATAGTTTCAAGAAAGAAGAATTGTGCAAGAACACTGGTTTTAATTTGCAGTAGATGATTGTGATCCTAATTCAACAAAAATACAAATACACAGTTGGAGTCCTATATATACTGAAATGCTTTGCTGGCTTGGATCTTTCTTCTTTGTAATTATGTTCTATCATATGTCTTTATGGTAATAGAAATATTTTGCATTTAGATAGAATTTTGTTTGAGGTCCTCAAACACATTACAAAACAAGTAATCGCTGTCGATCCTTCGTTGCATCATAGACAGGAAATTATTTTGGGAGAAAATAACTTTCCAAAGACCATACAGCCAACCAGCAGCTTTAATAGGGCTTAATACCAAGTACTCCTGACCAAGTCCTGTTTTCTGAACTGGCTGGTGTATCTTTTCTTTTTCTAAACCATAATATTTTGTTTCTGTATCAATTGAAATTAAGTTGTCTCTTTGAAGTTATAAAATTATTCTAAATTACCAAAGCTGAAAAGAAAGAATCAGTGAGGCAGCCCTCATTTAAGAGATGTTTTATGTTCAGCTCTTTTTTCCAAAAGCAAATTTTGGGGTAGGTCATCCTGTGGTATCTTCTTAGCCCAAGATTAACACAGCCTTATGCCCTGCCTATAGAATGTTGAAATGTTTCCTTTTCTTGAAAGCTACATATGAAACTGAGTAATGATGATGATATTAATGATGATATAATGATTCGAAAATAGGCTTTAAATTTTTTCTATTTCTTAGTGTATTTAACAAATTTTCTTTTACTCACAAAGTGCTAACAAAATGCAGCAGTGTTTAATAAAGGTGATATCAGTATAATATTCTAGTTTGTTGTGGTTTAGCCCCAGCCAGCAACTGTAAGCACCAGTAAGCACCACACAGCTGCTCAGTCGCCCCCCTACCCCCAGGTGGAATGTGGGAGAGAATTGGCAAAAATCTTGCGGGTTGACATAAAAACAGTTTAATAGGACAGCAAAGGAAGAGGAAATAATAATGATAATAATAATGATAATAATAATAATGATCAAGGAACATACAAAAACAAGTGATGCACAATGCAACAATTGCTTACCATCTGGTGATTGATGGCCCGTCCCTGAGCAGCGATTCATGCCCCCCCGCCCCGGCCAATTTCAGTTTTATATACTGAGCATGATGTTACATGGCATGGAATATTCTTTTGGCCAGCCTGCATCAGCTGTCCTGGCTGTGTCCCCTCCCAGCTTCTAGTGCACCTCCCCGCTGGAGAGTGTGGGAAGCTGAAGAGTCCCTGACTTCGTGTAAGCATTATAACTACTTAGCAACAACTGAAAATGTCAGTGTGTTATCAACATTATTCTTATACTAAATCCAAAACACAGCACTGTACCAGGTACTAGGAAGTAAATTAAATCTATCCCAGCTGAAACCAGGACATAGTTACAAATCAAGAACTTCATAGTATTTTCAGATATATTGTTCTTTCATGTGCTTGGGTTGCTCTCAGTATTGCTTTAATGCATTATCAGTGTGGATCCTTAACTACTGCCTTTATATACTAACTTTACCTTGTATTCGGTTAGTTAAAAAACTGTCATCCTGTTAACATCTATCACTTTACCAAACAGGTTTCATGAACTGATAGGAGAACCATCTGGTGATTTTTCAAATTCATGCACATAAACCTGTGGTTAGCTAAAGTATTATCTTACAGCCCCTTTGTGAAATTGTTCTTTTTTCTTTTTTGGTCAAATGTTTCAGCTTAATTATTTATTTAACAAAAAACAAAAAAAAGATGTTCTATGACAGTAAAGAAATAATAGAAATAAATATTTGTAAGTACAACTATTTGTCCTGATAATTGCTTTGATTTCTTTATAGAATCTTGATTTTCATCTCTTATCAATCTCCTCTCCCCCTTGTTTGATGGTGACAGTTTTTCTAGTGATCAGCCGTCTGCCATTTTCAGTTAAGACCAGGGGGAGACTGGTCTCAATATCTTAGCACCTCTTATTCTATTAAACCTTTCTAGCTCACTTGTAGATGAAGTGTGTTGCAAAGCTGTATTGTGATTGTTGAGGTAAGTGGCCTCATGCATCATGTGCATGGTATTTCCACTGGTTGCTTTTTAATTAAAATGAATCATAGGGTTTAGTTAAACTGCCTGGTGTCCCTACCAAAAGTGACTTCAACTGTCCTCGTTCCTTTCTACTGGTGACAACATGCCAAGGTCCTGGAAAACTGATTACATCAGGACTATGTCTTACCGTAAATACTTAACATCACTTTTCAATGCAATTTCAAAGCCAAAAATAGATATTTGATACCTAGTTTTGGACACTTCCTTTTTTATTTCCATCAGCGGGATAATCTTGTTGCTGTGCCTAGCACTAAATTACAGCTACTAGGTGTTAGGTTCACTGTTCAGCTACAGATTGCCTGGAAGGCTTAGAATAATACAGAGCTTAATTAACTCAGTTTATTGCAGAGAAAGTTAAATGTTTCATGTTATTTGCTCTTGATAGTTATCAAGCGATGGACAAGACAGCTTTTATTGAGCTGCAGGTACTCAAAGTAATGAAACATCTTCCCAAAAAATAGTGAATTTGCTTGGAGTCTTACTTATAATAATGGTACTTACTTCATAATGGTGTATGAAGCTATGTCAAGGGAAGTTCAGACTGGACATTAGGAAAAGGTTCTTCACTGAAAGGGTGGTCACTTGTCACATTGTCACTAGAACAGGCTCCCCAGGGAAGTGGTCATGGCACCAAGCCTTTCAGAGTTCAAGGAGTGTCTGGACAGCACTCTTAGCTGTATGGTTTTGTTTTTGGGTAGGCCTGCAAGGACCTGGGCATTGGACTTGATAATCCTTACGGGTGCCTTCCAACTGGACATATTCTATGATTTATATGCTGTGCATTTAACACAGGTTTTCATTTAGTTTTCTGGAAAAATATTATGACATCTATCAGAGAAATGCTGGTCATGATTCCTTCTGGCATTGGCTAATGAGACATCAGGGTTTTGTAATGAGTACTATCAAACATTACGTGCCTGGGCTTTGGGCAGTTGCCTGCAGGGGACTAGAACATTCTTCCCCGGCTGGCACTTTTTGAAGCCATACTTCTCAATGTGCTAGGAGCTCAGGATTCAACTGAAGCACGAATGAACAGGGAGACAGGCAGAAGTGCTAACTGGTTGTGAGTGAAATGCAGTCTGAATTGCTCTAAAAGAAAAGTTACTTTTTTTGATTGCTCTGAAGCACACAGAATGGTCTCCAGAAGGGAAGAACAAGCAGTACTTTTGTTAGATGCCTGTCTCGATTGAAATGCTGATCACTACAAGTGGAGTCAAGAAGGAATTTTCTTTTGCACCAGAATGGAATCTGGTATCACTGGCAGGAATCTTAGGATTTTTTGTTGTTGTTGTTGTTTTCTGTGTTAAATTCCATATGGTTTATTTTCTAGAATTTTCCAACATGATGTTACATATTTCCTTACTGTTCTAGCATAATGCTGTTTTCTTTTTAATGTGGATGATGCAACCACTTCACTTATTCCATAGCCCCACAAACAGCTGTATGGAAATTAGAAGGAAATAGAGGGCTATAAATGAATAGCTGAAACGAAGGTGGTAGAAGTGCATCTTCAATCTCTCCGTTGTTTTCTGGGCATGCAGTTTAGCCTCCTTGGGCCTGAAGTAGCCTTAGTTTAGTATCTTTACAAGTGCCTGGATGAAACATAATAGCCTGCAATACACATCAAATAGATTGAATGATCTAATTATTTTTTCTAGATAGAAACCTCATGAGACTCCATAGAGTTTAAGGAGTTTCCTCCTCACTCTCTTTTGTCCATTACTGGCCTCTTTGCTACAATCATACAATTTTTTTTGCTGGCGTATACTGTTTGTTGGTTGTAGAGGGGCAGGAGGCATTAAAAGAGTAGGAGGATGTTCTGAGTCTGGGCAGTGTGGAGGTGGGGCATGAGTAGTTGTCCTTGAGAAAGGATGGTGGTTCGTATACTACTCCTAGCTCAAGAAGTTACAGCTGCTAGTTGTTCTGTGTTGCCAAGAAGTATCTCAAAAAAAACTATTGAAGAGAGAGGTGAGATGTGTGATCCAAGTTATTCTTTTTCATGCTTGCTCAGAACCCTAGGATGTATTGGGCTGGAGGGTATGCAGGGTAAGTTGGGAAAGGAAAAGGGAAAACTTGGGGCTAGGGGGAATGAATCCCAGTTTTAGACTGCTGCCCAAAAGGTAGATGTACAGGGGGATGTTCAGGGCCATGCATATCTGTGACCATGGGGCTGATAATGGAATTCCCTTTTCAGCCTCAGAATTGTGTTTCAGAAGCTCAGGTTTAATTTATGAAAGTTTCTAATTCTTGCATTTGCAGAGCATTTTTCCTCAATATTTCAACAAAACATCAGTGGATGCATTTCCATATAGATTTAAATAGTGTATCTAAAAAATATGGATCTAAGAAATTGTGTAATCTGCCTTTCTGGGTCTTGTCAACTCTGCATTCTGTTGCAAAGAAACACCAAATTTTTGCATCCTTTCTATCCCTTGGCCTATGGATCTGACCACAAGGAGGAGTGAACTGGATTTAGTGTGTGCTCTTTGAAGGGTTTGTGGAATGATGGAGGGCAGAATGGCTGCCTTGAAGAACAGGATTCCTTTTTGGAAAACACAGTCATTGTGGGGCAGGAGAAAAAGAACTTGACAAAGGAGATAAGTTTGCAAGTGAGCAGTACATCAGATCTGGTGGCTTGGGAAAATAAATTACTCAGGTTATCTGCAAGATCTGCCCATTGTATACAGGGAGAGAGTGGCTAAGCTGATTTTCTTCAGTAGCATTATGGGCCAGAGAAAAGTTGAGAGCATAATGAAAATTAACCCTTAGAAATAAGGGTTGAATAGACCATTGATTGTAAGGAGCAGTCAGGTGCAATACCTGAGTTGCATCTAGTTAATCTTAATACAAAAATAGCACAGAAACCAGTCTTAAAATGGCATGTGTCATACAAAGGCACATCCTTTACTGGTGAAGATTGCAAAGTTTGTCTGAAGTTGATGGTCCCAAATTACTCTGAGTTTCTGCCCTGATAATTATGCCTTGTAACCCTTGGGTTGAAGATGAGGTAGGGAAAATGAATAAGCTTCTCTCTTTAGTTTTTACACTAGTAATTTGTGATGAATTTTGAAGGTGTGAACCAAAGTAGATCTTAATTTCCCTCTCCTTAATTTTCAGTAAGCATCACTCTGAAGACCTCAGAGCTGTTGTTGTGAGGGTTAGACAAACAGAGGAGAGTCGGTCACTGTGTGCACTTGTGGTGTGCATATGGTAGTATTTACTGTTCAGATTCAGCCGGATGGCCCGTATCGCATATGAACAGCTATGCTGGTAATTAATAAAAATCAAGTAACTATATTAATGTATAGAAGCTAAGAGGTGTGGAATAATTGTGGATTACCCCAGATTCAGTAGAAGAAAGGCTTGCAATATTTTCTTCCTTCTTTACTTACTGTTCTCTTTTTCTTGTGAGTTTCCCCAGCATGCAGTTTGCTGATGGTGAACATTTAGCACAGATGAATTAGTACTTTTGCCTATATCCAAATGAGTATTGATTTAAAAATTCAGATAGTTCCATTTAAGGCAAAGTCTTGGGAAGAAACAAAATAGGCTTCCCTCAGTTATCTTGGGAAACACAAAGGTGAATATGTTATCTCAGCAGACTAAATCTTGCATGATATAGGAAAGCTGTAAGAAAAGGAAAAATATGTAAGAAATATAAGTCTGCTGCCTTGAAATGAATTTTTGTTGCTGACTTTGTACAAATCACCTCTAGGTAGTAACCAGTCAGCCTCCTTGCTTCTTGTCTTACTTCTCATCTCACAATGCTACTAGTATTATTTGTAAATGGATTGCTGTAAATTTAAAATACATTAATATTATCACAATTAAATATAGTTTGTCTATGCCTACAAGGTAGTGATCTGCTTAGGGTTCTGTTTCTCTTCATATTGTGTCTTTAACAATGCTAAGGTGGTGGCTGGTTATTTAGGTAAGTAATATGAGATTAGTTCAGATGGCCACTTCCTCGGTGTAAGAGATGTCTGAATGACAAACACTGTAACATCTAACCAGCATGTTTTGTCAGTCTGACCTTGAGTTCTCACTTGAAAATATTTGACAGTGCTGCTCATTTTTTTTAAATACACCTATTGGAGGTATTTTTGTAACTTAAATCCTTTCTAGCTTTCCATTGAACTACCTCTTGTCACACAGAGCAGCCTCATTAGCACCAGCCAAAAACCTGGCTTGAGCTAGGCCTGATTCTTATTTACGTTAAGATACTTACATGTCTTTTTGGCTAGATAAAGAGCTTTTATACAGTATGTAAATTAAATATATGTTCACTTAAAACCTTGTCTGAATATATAGAGAGATTTGCACAAGCTTTAAGCATGGCTTACACTGACAGAACTCACTGTAAATGAGCTCTGGATATAAACAAGAATCAATCCCCTTCTCTCCTCTTCCTAATATATCTATTATGTTGGAGATAATTTGTGGTTTTTCTTGAAGAAATGCATACATGTTTTTTTCATTTTCCTGAGAAACAGTTTAACTGCAAAAGAGGCAGATGAGTGTCTTTCCTTTTGTATGACATCCTCATTCCACTGCATTTGAGACATATAAATGATACTGTGAGATAAAACTAAATTGTGTGGGCAGAAGAAAAAAGATCTGAAAAAAGCTTTACTTCCCTCTGGAGCAGTGAGAGACTGACCTCATGTGGTGTGAGACCAAAGTTGCCAGGGGAAATACAATAAGGATAAAACTCTGAATAAACTGACTGTCTTTGAAAACTTAATTTTTCTCATGCATTTCTGTTTGTTGTTGGATGCTGCACCACTTAAATATAAGTAATACTAGTTTGAATAGTTTGTAATGTGATTGCTGATAAGAAGTTGACCAGTGTCTGCATTCCCAAAGACTTTTTTGTGTCCTGAGAGGGATGCTCTAACAAGCTGACCCCAAGACAGCAGGCTAGGAGCTGAGGCCCAATTATTCTGGCTGCTGCCTCTGTGTGTGATTTTAATTGAAATGAGTAGGAGTTTCATGTGAGCAAGTGACAGGATAATCAGTCTTGGTTTCTGAGCCCTTTCTGGCACTTCCCCAGCAGCATGCTCACTCTGTGCCTTCACAGCTTTGCTCTGTAAAATGAAGACGGTGGTTAGGAAAATTATGAAGTGGTGCCACGCAGAATGGGAAGGGTGTTCCTGTATATTTTTTACAAGCACGAATAGTATTAATTTTGGAGACTTCTGAGGCAATTCTGTTGGCCTGATTCATCAGTGTATATATAGAAACATCCAGGTATATGAATAACAAAAGGAGGTTCTGTTATTTTGAAAAGTCTCCATTTTAAATAAATAATATGCATTTCATTTTAAAGGATTTAGGGGGTAATGTGGCTTATGAACTCTCACAGGAAAACATGCTTAAGAATCCTTTGGGCAACTCAGGTGAACTTCAAAAACTCTGTCCTCAACCTGCAAAGACTTCTTTATGTGCTTAATTTTACTCTTTGTGTTCTTTATGTTGACTTAAATGTCTGAAATAACAAAGGCTTATAGTGTTTTCTACAAGTACTCTGAGTTCTACATGACAAACCTTCCATTTTCTTCTTTACAGATCCTGTTGGAACCAGGGGTGATACAGGATGTCCTAGCAGCTGGGAGTCATTTGCAGCTGCTGGAGCTTCTCAGTTTATGTTCTCACTATCTCATTCAGGTGAGGCTTCTCTGCCTGATTATCGGACATTTTTGTTTGGTAAACTTTTGTTTCAAGCCTAATTTGAGTAGGAGAGTATTAGTAAAACAGCTGATGTAACCTAAATGGCAATGAACTGGATCTGAGAAGATCTGAATTTTTGAGTGTAATTTGGATATCAATTTGTGGTAAATGCTTTCTTCTCTCATCCATTTTGTCCATTTCAGTCCTGAAAACAAGGATGGTCCATTGATTAGTATCAGCATGTGGGAGTTTAATTCCCTCCATAGCTGGAGAATTTGCTTTTGTCTGCCTCAGTTTACCAAACGTTAAGTATTACCCTGTTGCGATCATGAAGTGTTGTGAAGCATTCAGATGCATAAGTGTTCACAACAGAGTATTGATGTGTATTCCAGAGTGCTACTACCTCTCGATGAAGGGGTAGGGCTTATTACAATAGGACCTTATTATCAACTGGCCTCATGCTCATAATGCTAATAATAATTTCAAGGTTAGGGTTGTCATTATGAAGTAAAAAAATCTGAATCCAGTAAAATATTTTTTTGCACTTGGCTTGTGTAGGAAATGGCTTAGGACGGTAGCAAGAACATAGCTTTGATGTGTATCTATGTAAAGCCTTATTAAAAAAAAATTTGCAAAAGCAATTCTACAGAACTGTTTCCTTTTCTTTGTAATTTTTCAGTATTGTTTCTGAAATAGCGTGCGTTGGTTGTATCGGTGCAACAGTTGGGCATGGAAATGCATGTCAGCACAATCCTTTCTGTATGCGTTTGCCTTCCAACAGCATAGCTGCCTTTGAACAGTCTGAGTGTGCTGGGCAGCACACTGAGCTACTGAGTACCATAGGCATGCAGCGTCTCATGTTAAGAGCCTCAGGATGTACTTGAAGGCTCTGTGTCTTATGGAGAAAGAGCTTGAGTTTTGAGTGGTAGCTTTAGGGAAGCCTTCAAAATGTATGTTCAGACAATAAGGTGGTATTAATTTGTGCATTATAAATGGATTAGAAAGTTAAAGGAGCTGGTAGAGTACTGCAATTTGTATGAGTTTTGCTTTCAGGAATGTAAGGAGGGTTTTCTTCTTTCGGAGAAAACAGACATGGAATGTAATGGGAAAGATGGTCAGCTTGAAAAATAAGAAATGTGAGGTGCCAAATAAGCCACAAAATCATTTGGCCTACAAATTGTCAGGCAAGCATTAATTACTGTAATGAGAAAGAATATACAAGTCTAATATTGATAGTCATACAGCGTATTTAATGTCCCCCTAACAAATCAGTGTGAGCATGTCTCTGCTGCTTACATGCTCTTTGTCAGAAATTGAACCAAAGAGACCATTGCAGCAAAGAAGCTGGGGGGAATTTTAAAGAGTATGGAAGAAGCTGAGTATTGTAGTGCTGGTGAGGTAGGAGCATGAGAGGAGTGTAGGAAATGAGCAGGTATGTGCCCAGTGTAAGTCCTTGTACTAACTTCTTCCATGACCTGTGTTGAGTAGCCTCTGGTATTTGTAGCTGTTCCCTCAGCACCATCATAATACTTTTTGATCCTGAGGTCACTGCAGTGGAAAGACAACTGTAGAATTAGCAGTGCTTTGGATCTTGTCCTTGGTGTGCAAACCATAGTCAAGTACTTAGGAACAGACTGATAATGAATTTAAAAAAAAACAACCAACAAACCCAAAGCAAAACAAACAAAAAAACCCAACCACAAAACCACCCCACCCCAGAAAAATTCCTGAGTGAGCAAACATTGCTGCCAAATTACTCTGTGATTAACAGACCAGTAAAAATTCTGTGGAGGCGATGGTCAATATGCAGTTACTCAAATGATGTGAAAGATCTGTTGTACTCTGAGTAGTGTGCCATGCTAGGGTAACTGGTGCTACACTGGTGTAAAAATGAAGAGGAAGTGGGACCCAATGTCCAGATTGACAATGATGGAGGTAGGCAATAAGGTAGGGGATGAAGGGTAGGGAATAAGGAGGAGACTATGTGCTGGGAGACAGAGAGCAGTAGTAGTTCTGTAATCTATTTTTGAATCAGGGTCTCATTGTAGAGTTTTCAATCTGGATGGACATCAGCGGGATGACTGTAGTTTACATCATGTCAGGCTCTAGACTGTATTTCACTACTACACTGTGGGTTTTTTGCCAGGTTCACCCCAACAAGACATAGCTGTAGACAAATTTGCAGTCTGAATAGATTACAGTAACAATTTATCTGTCTTGTTTGTTCTGCAGTGTTGCAGTCCATGCAAGTAATCAACCTTGAGTAGCTGTGTAAGCCTTTTTAGCAGAGGTCAATAAGGTACTCTGCATAAAGACTGAGATCTTTCAGGGTTCAAATTAATTATATCAAGTATCTGTTTATGTTCTACATACTATTGTTTTATTTTAGTACTATCTGAAAATAAAATCAAACTAGTTAAAGAAGGTTTCCTTAAAGTCACTTATGCTTGCTGCAGTTGATACCTGGCGTGACAAGACACCCCACATGCTATGGTACAGATGATGGGAAAAGAATAATGCTTGCCCTTTCTCTTCTTTCTGATGAGTCTGAGTGCTGCAGAGTTCTTCATTTACTGTACTAGTGAATTTCTTGCTGTTTTGAGTTATTCAGATATCATGAACTTAGCTTAGTTTAGCATAAATTCAGTATGTGGGATCTAGCTGTCATTTATTATTGTTGTGTAATGATGACACAGAGTTTTAACTTGTCGTTAATTGTTTGTATTGGACCAGGCTTTTCCCATATAAGAGCACTGCTCTTATTGTTAGAGCTTGTTCCGGCTCTTCTCTTCCTCTAGATGTTCCAGCTTGTCAGCTTTTCTGAGCTCAAGACAGTTTCATCTCTGACTGATACTTTTATCTGGGGCCTGTAATTATTCCATGGATTTCAAGAAGGATTTTTTTGCTACAATTGCTATTGATGTGGCTTATACACATATCTGTTCCAAGGCATATTTGTAGTCTGTGAGGTTACAAAGAAGATTGTACTGATCGATTTTATCTATTTTATCTTCTCGAAGATGATTTGCAGTGCAGTGGGGGCAGATTCTTTTCCAGCCAATGCTGACTTTCATATTCACTGATCTTTAAGGAATTTCCTCTCAGTTGTCTCAGAATAAACAAGATGTTATTTTGACTATGAGACAGGTCCTCTTTCTTATAGACAACCAGCTTAGAGCACTTCAATTTGTTGATAAATCTCAAAAAAATTTCTGTAACAAATTGTTTGAATCATGGTTATGGGATTTTAATGAAGGCTTTTTGATCAAAGAAAAGA
>NW_010543974.1:163508-166208 GCF_000687285.1 Phaethon lepturus | reverse complement strand
GAAACCCTCTTTCCCCCCACTCCCAATTAGGTAATACCCATCTCTAAGATGTTTATGACAGCATGACACAATGGAGGTTACTGACAACACTGCTAGTTTACTAAATGCATTTTATCATCTGTAAACTTAACATTATCAAATGTTCTGTAGCATCTAATGTTGATTACATTTTCTCATTGGAAAACTCATTATCATTTTGGATTGATAATTTACTAATTTTTATTTTAAAAGAATTGTAGCTCATGTTTTCTCTACTTGCAAAAAAGAGAAATGCCCAAGCGTTCCTTACTTCAGGTCTTAATTCCAGCTTTGTGTTGTGCAGACTTCTCCCCTCACTTCAGAAGTGACATATCTTGAATTATGATTACTCTCCAGCCTTTGCTGTTTGGGGGTTTTGTTTTTAGCTTCATTTGCAGAGGAGGACTTTTTTGAAGCACGCTGATATATTTTATTGGAGATACATACATATTCATGAATCTCTTTGATCGTAATGTCTGCATAATTCTCAGGTATTTTAAACATTGCAACGAGGCTTGAAATCTCACACATCTGTCTCAACCTAGACAAACGGTAAGGCGTCGTGATTGTTCTTAGCTGCATTGCTGCTACATAGGTGTGGGAAAGCTAAGCTGAAGACTTGAGCTTTGTGTATCTTGAATCGTGCTATGGTACATGATCACACACACGGCATTTGCTTGCAGAGTGCATATCCAGTTGGGTAAGATTCTTGTTTCCCGAGTTCCTCTTCCAGATCAGATTGATTGTCAGTTTTGGCTGACGTTTTTCAAAGGAGGCTAAGGCAGAGAGCTGCAACCAACAGGTAGACTTTGTTGAAATATAATGGGAAGAGGTTATCTGAATGTCTTGTTTCCCTTTTAAAAGTTTTAGCATTTAGAATTCCAGTGGACCATAACTGTCCTACTGTGACTTTGGAGAAGGCAGGAGAAAGCTAGTTGAAGGCTTTGAATGTGATGGAGATCTGAGAATGGACTTCTTAAATGGAGCTGTAGAGAACGTGGTATTAGGTAGTGTGTTTGTGATGACCTATTTTGCACTTTAAAGGTTGTAAATGTTTTTCTGAAGGGTACATGACAACTTTATTGTTATACAAGAGAATAAATGTGTTAAAGAATTTATTCAGGACATAGATATGTTTGTTTCATAACTTCATGTCTGAGTTATCTACATGACTGTAGATGTCAGAAGTTTTGTCTTTTTTCCTGAGATGTTTGTGTAACAAACAGCAACAAAGAGCTGCCACAAACTGCAAATCATTTCAACAATCAAAAAGTCTTAATAAGGAGGGAATGATATTGAGAATACGAGTTCTTAATGGAATTTCCTTCTACTGATCAACACCAACTCAATATTCTGTGGGTATAGCTCTAGTAATCATTTTTTAAACCAGAGGTTGGTTTCCATGGCATTCAGAGACCTGGGACATAAGATTGTCCATATCTTAAAATGAAGTGATTTTTCTGTATTTTTTAAAATTCAATATTCTTGTTTTCAGTGGAGTTCTATACACCTCCTGAGTTACATTCAAGGTAATAGGGTGATAGGTGAAGTGAGGGCTTTAGAAGTTGCAGAACTGTCCAGAGCAACACACTTGTTTCTGAGAGGCAGGACATGGCATCATCATTAGCATTTACCCCTTTAACTTTCTGCTGCCAGATAAGGCACATTTCGTGAAGAATAAATAAAGTTTACATACTTGACAGAGTCTAGGATATCATTTATGTTATGTTTATTGGTTGGACATTTGCATATTTTCAATACAGCCTTGCTAGAAATGGTGTTAGCTGACTGTCCTTGTATTCAGTGCTGGAAATAATTTCGTGTTCTCTCAGTGGCTAGCAGCAGCAAGTATAGTAGACATGAGCAGCAATCCTGATTGCCATTAAAGTTCCCCAACTGTTAAAAATTGTTCTTGGGATCATAAATGTTTTTGTGTCAAGGAAAGTTAAAGTTTGATGCCAATTTTCCCATTAGTTTTAACTGTGTTAAGTTCCCTGCTAAATGATAAACATACTAGGTTACCTTTTAGAAACTTCATTACAGTGGATACAACTCTGTCACTGGTATATCTACCTGCTTGCTACTGATGTCACTCATAGCATCTTTTAAGAGGGCTAATTTAAGCTGAAAAGAAGCTGAGTGATTAAAATGGGCCTGAAAAAACAGAGCACTGTACAGCAGCAGTCAATTGGGTTTTTCCTGGAGTCTCCTCTGTACTGTATGCTCTGGATTCTTGTATACAAAAGCAGACAGTGAGCAGGATCAGGCCTGGAATGCAAAAATTAGATTAATTTAATCAACTTGCAAATGATAAAATAAGGCCTCCTGCAATAATTCTTGGTAATAATTGAAGCAGGCAAATTGTCTTGGGTAGGGGCATTTGATTTTTAAACTTCTACCCTAATGGTCAATCTAGGCTTATAAAACAGAATTTTTTCATGGCATATAAGCACCTAATGATCTGGATCTTTTCTTGTACTAATTTTAAACTATTCGAATGTGTTTATAGATTGAAATATGTTAATGTTTTTTAAAGGAAGAAGCTACAAATGAAGATGCCTGTGGAATGAAAGGGAGTGTGCAGGGTTTACTTAAATGGTGGGGCCAGAGCTTCAAAGCTATTTATTTTTCTTAAACCCAACTTGTCCATTTGGATCTGTTCCAACAACACAATCCCAACTT